>NW_027495685.1:0-252707 GCF_021521415.1 Bidens hawaiensis | reverse complement strand
TTCCATCTACTCAATTTGATTCATCTACAACAAAATCAAATGGCTGCGGACCGATCTTTCCAAGAACAAATGAGGTTAGAGCAGCGGATCATGTATCGACACATTCAGTTTATTCAGAGGGAAAACCGAGAACTCAAAGCCCTGGTTGCTGCTCAGAGGAAGAGAATCGTAAGCATGATCAGATTATTACCCTGCTGACTTGTAAAGAAGATGAGTTAAAGAAGCTGAAGGGAGATAATCACGATAAGGAAACTGATGCAGTTGGTTATGGTGATCAGCACCCAGGCTGCAGCGCATCGTCGTCTGGTAAAGCTGTGACTGGGGGCAGTAGTGGACTTCAGATGATTGTTTATAAGGACTACACGAATGTTAAGCCAGTGAATATGATTAAGGCTAATATGACTTTATTTATTGACGAGTGTGGGGTTGTTATGAGCATGGTGAATGCAGACGAAATAAAAGAAGACGAATTTGTTGATCATTCTTTATCTAAAGAACAAATCACCTTGCTTCTTGGGTTAACTAAGGATGAGATAGAGGAATTGCTTCTTGGGTTAAATAAGGATGAGATAGAGGAATTGGGAAGAAAGGAGGATGTGGAGATGATGGATGGAGATAATGTAAGTGCTGACACGAGTATTCCAGCTGGGAATATGTCGTTTGATTATGAAGACATTGAGGTTGAAGACGTGACGGCTGAGGAATATCCTGACATGTATACTCGTACAAATTCTGATGAGGGAATTCCTTTCTTCACTACAGAACACTTTCAAGCAGCTGAAGAGCGTCTACAATAGGATAAGGGTAAATGGAAAGAGAAGGTGGTTGAGGCTGAGACACTACATTCTTCGGATGGTATGTTTAAACACAACATGCAGAAGATGAACAAGATTATCGAGACCTTACGTTACAATGAACGTGAGTATTACAAAAAGACGAAGGCTCAAGCATCGGCATACCAAATGAAGAAGTTCGTGAGTGCTAAGATGGTGAAAGGTAATATTATCTCTTGGATGCACGACTCGAAGCTTAAAGTATGTATTATTAAATGGGAACACAGGATAAAGTACTTAAAACGTATCACCGATGTTTTATCTATAGCGAGATGGGATGTGAGAACACTTGCTAATAGACCATTTATGACCGAGGCACCAATCAGTGGGCTAAATGGTTCTATCAGCATTTTTTACATGAAGTGATATTTGGTTATAAGTATTTTCAGCCTCAAGTGCCGACTCGCAAGTATATAGACGAGATCAATCAATGCACTGGTTGGAGGAAACTAGTTCTAAATATCAAACCACCTCGCATGTTAAAACTTGCTCCTATTAAAACTTTTCCCCAAAATTTTTTCAAGAAATTTAACAGGTGGTATTACGACAATAAGACTGGTGAGGCTGTAATTGTATTCGGATCGGGCTTGAAGACAGAGTTCATCAAAGTGATTAGCCCGATGTGGCTGGTAAACCTATCTAAGCCTGATAATGATTCTCAATACAAGAATTGGATCAGATGGGCGGACATCAGGGACAACGAACAAGCTATGCAATTCCAGCGCGTCTTACGAGTTTGTTACGTGTTCGGGATTCATAGTTGTGTCGATTCGAAGACCAGCAGATTCAAGCATTAAAGTATTTCGAAGTACAAAGAGCACGAGACAAGGGGAGTTTGTTAGACTCGGTTTTGCATCTAGGTCTTTGTATAATGTATTATTTTATTAGAATTAATGTATAGGGGCTTTTTGGTATATGTATGTCACGAATGTGACTCGTTCATTATTTTGTAGGGCACATTCGTTATTAGTTTATAACGAATGTGACCATTCGTTGATTGTATTCCTCATTCGTTATTCACTTATAACGAATGAGAAGACGAATGGAGTCTTCCATTATTATTTAACGTACGAAGTAACGAATGGAGGTTCTTTCGTTAGGCATATCTAACGAATGAACTCCATCTTCTATATATAGTTCATGTAATCAATTTCTAAGGTAATCGAAGTATTTTGTCATTGGAAACCTACTGTTACTCTTGCCAAAATACTCTCTGACATAATAGTATTAATGTAACACCCCGTAACCGCAGCGGAAACGTAAACGGGATGCAACAGACACATCTGATATCAACAGCATTGCTTATAAAGAAAACACCACTACATTAATTTAAACGTATTACATTGTTCCGAGTTTCGTTACCGTCTAGGCGTTATCACATAAGTTTTACCGATAGTACGTTAACATGTTTAATACAAAATATAGACCCTTAAGCTTCCACAAAATAGCACACATCATCAAGCATGTATCACTCATTCCAATTTGGGTGTACCTAGAAAGCATGTAAAGAAAACGGGTCAACTACGAATAGTTGGTGAGTTTCACTAATTTAAATAAACCATGACAATTCACTATAGTAATCATAATTTAGCGATGTAATTATGCTGAGCCTACAAGTGAAACCTCTGTTAACCCAGAAACACATCTAATAACCACTGGGGACACTGTTAACCCAGAAACACATTTAATAACCTCTGGGGACACTGTTAACCCAAAAACATATTTAATAACCTCTGGGGACACTGTTAACCCAGAAACACATTTAATAACCTCTGGGGACACTGTTAACCCAGAAACACATTTAATAACCTCTGGGGACACTGTTAACCCAGAAACACATTTAATAACCTCTGGGGACACTGTTAACCCAGAAATACATTTAATAACCTCTGGGGACACTGTTAACCCAGAACACTGTTTCGGGCCTTACAATATTAGCAACTCAGACAATTACCATCTTAATACATTACCGTACGATTCCCGTACAATAAACATTATATAAATACATTCATTTCCATGCGATCGGCATGTACTTAAACATTTTGATAAAAACATGCTTTCCGCCCCGGGAAAATATTTAAAACAGTTCAGTAAAAAGGGGCTCGTGAAACTCACCTTTTCGTGAGTAAAGATGTAATACTGTGCGCGGCTACCGGTCCGGATCTGTAATACGATCCCTAAGTCGTTACTACACAATTTCTATTAATATAACTTAAATTCGTGTTAACCGGTACGTCTGGGGACACTGTTAACCCAGTACCGTACACGATCCGGGAACAATGTTAACCCCGAAACACTTCTCAGGACTTAGATTGTGATATCACTTAGAGTTCTTTAGTCAAAACTACCATTAGTTTGTTTTCTCGTTTTGCGTGCCTAGCACGGTTATCCGTCTTTATGTTTTCAAAAATGAGTTTGGTCACATACGACCCGAAAATAGTTGTTACTGATATTTTAATTATAGTGGTGAAATTAGAGCTCGGTTTAGACACCCCGTTTGGCCGCGGGGCCCGTTTCCGTCTTTAATATACCGGAAACTGCTAAATCGGGTAAAATTACCCAAATTATCCGAATTACTTTCGGATGATTTATTTTTACTTGATTAACTTAGTTTCATGAAAATAGTCCATTTTTAAAGTTTTTATACATCAGTCAGCTCGCTTAGGCGAACTTTGCCGGTTTACACTTTTTAAGCTTTAAAAGTTTGTTTTTATGTTCTGTTTAGCACAAATAATTATCCGTTTAGTCTCGGATCTTGAAATTTTGCACAAATCAGTTTTTGACAGTAAGGAATTTTATAAAAATATTTCCAGAATTAATTTTTTTATTTAACATTTATTTATCTATTTTTAAACGTCATTTAAACACCAAATATGTCGAAAATACCAAACGACCTTAGAAAAATCCCAAATTTTTCTGGGATGACTCCTGACATCCACATAGTTCCCAGTAATTTTTCCAGAACCAAAAACTCATTTTTCATTCCATTTTCACCAAAACCGAGCTAGAAAACCCTAGAACTCGTTTTACCAAAATGCCTACTTAGACTTCTCCAATGGACCTGAAATTTTGTGTGTGACTTTTATATGTTATAAAAAGCTTATCTGAATTTTTCCAGAATTTTTCATGATGTTTAGCTATTTTTCACCATTTTTAGCCAAAACCGAGCATTAAATTCACCAAATATTCATCCTTTATCCAAAAATTACCAAATTTTCACAGATCTCATATTTTCATGTGTAGATCATCTCTGTGAAATTTCATGACCCAACTCTAAGTCTACCACAATATGTCCAATTCACACAAATCATACGAAAAAACCGAACTACCTTGTGTTTCTAGCTTTAGATCGCAAAGATCTTGCTTTCTAGCCTTTGCTAGCAACGAGATATAACACCTACAAGCACAATAACACCACACCAAGCAAGTTATACCCACAATCAAGCCATTTCTTTCATGGTTTCGGTTAAGACATCAAAACAAAGATTTTAACCGTAAAAATTCGTTTTTGACTCTTGTAACTCCTTTCTTGGACCAAGATCCCTTGTATAACTAGTATACATCACTTGATCATGCAAGAATCGGTTTCATCTCGGGTTTCCACCCATTTTTCATTTGAAACTTCATTCTCTTGCAAACAACTCAAGATTATGGAATTAACACCAAGATTTATGCAATTACCTTATGTTTTCTTGGTATAAATCCAAGGTTCTTGGATGAATATTGAAGTGTGTTGAGATAAATGTGGAGTTGGAGTGTTAAAAAAAGAAAATGATATGTTTTTGTGCATCAAATGGACCGATCGGTCCATGTATGGTGTGGGGTGGGGCCCACATCTCAAACCTTGGCCACACATTCGGATTGTGTAATCCGGATAATGTTGTAGATAATCTGGTTCAGTTCGTTTTTTGGTTAAACGCTTAATTCGGCTTAAAACGAGGCTAAAACGGTCGTTTTTCGGCTTAAAAATAAAATTTATATAAAACCGATTTAAAAACTTTAAAAACTTAGACTATGACATTTATTGACTTAACATATCATATTGTTGGTAATTGTGCATCTTTTTCGGCTTGATCGATCGTCTTTTGCTTGGTTTGATATTAAAGGTTTCGTTTAACGTACCGACGTACCATTAAATCGAAATCCTTTTTCTGTGCTATAACTCACTCATCCCGAAGCTTTAATACTTCGTAAACCTTACTAAACATCATATATTTCGTCTATAATGTAATCCCCGATTCGTTCGGGTTTCAATAACCGTTCATCGGTTAATCGTAATTCCAATACGACTAGCTATACATTCGAGTATAATTCGTACTGTGAATCTTATATACTCGTATAAACACATTATAATTCATATATTCGGTATTAAATAACACGTAAATAGTATATACCGGCTAGGGTATACCTGAATTTGCCGGAATCGTTACATTCTCCCCCCGTTACAAAAATTTCGTCCTCAAAATTTTACGCGTCAACTACTTCCTTTTGAGGAAATAGGTGGGGGTATTTCTTCCGAAATTCGTCCTTTCGTTCCCATGTATATTCTGGGCCTCGTTGCGAGTTCCACCTAACTTTGACCAACGAGATCTTATTGTGTCTAAGTTGCTTGATTTTTCCGTCCACTATTTCTATGGGTTCCTCTACGAGATTAAGCTTATCGTTTAATTGGACACCCTCTAGTGGTAACACCGATGTCTCATCCGACAGACACCTTTTCAAGTTCAACACGTGAAACACGTTGTGAACTGCACTTAATTCATCAGGCAGTTCTAATCGGTATGCTACAGGGCCGATTTTCGCAGTAATGTCGAATGGTCCGATGTATCTAGGGCCAACTTCCCCGCCTTTCCAAATCTGACTACTCCTTTCCAAGGTGATACTTTCAAATACACTTTATCACCTTTCTCAAATGATAACGGTTTTCTACGGGTATCGGCATAACTCTTCTGCCGATCCCGTGCAGCCTTCAGATTGTTCTTAATTTTAAGGATTTTGCTGGTCGTTTCCTGGACCAGATCTGATCTAATAACCTGTGTGTCGCCCACTTCAGTCCAGCAGAGTGGTGATCGGCACTTCCGTCCATACAATGCTTCGTAAGGTGCTGCCTTTATACTGCTATGGTAACTGTTATTATAGGAAAATTCAACGAGTGGGAGATGTTGATCCCAATTTCCCTTAAAGTCCAGTACGCATGCACGAAGCAAATCCTCCAGTGTTTGGATGGTCCTCTCAGACTGACCGTCGGTCTGAGGGTGGTAAGCTGTGCTTAGATCAATACGCGTTCCCAGCGCTTCTTGTACAGCTTGCCAAAGATTGGAGGTGAAATGGCTATCTCGATCGGAGATGATTGAGATGGGTATCCCATGACGAGACACAATTTCATTTATATAAATCTGCACAAGTCTTTCGGTGTTATAATTATTTCTAATCGGAATAAAATGTGCCGACTTGGTTAGTCGATCCACGATTACCCAAATTGCATCGTGTCCACGGGACGTCTTAGGGAGATGTGTCACAAAATCCATCGTGATTTGCTCCCATTTCCATTCGGGAATTTCCGGTTGTTGTAACATCCCCGAGGGTTTCTGGTGCTCCGCCTTAATCCTCGCACACGTCGTACACTTGCCGACGTATGTGGCTATATCCTTTTTCATACCCGGCCACCAGTAGAACTCCTTCACATCCTTGTACATCTTATCCGATCCCGGATGTATAGAATATTTCGATTTATGCGCTTCGTCCATGATTAATTCTCGAAGGTCATGGAGGGTCGGGATCCAAATCCGATTTTTGAAATAGAGAATTTCGTCCGCGCGCTGTTCGAAATTCTTCTCGTTACCATAAAGTCCCTCTTTTACCAATTGTTCCTCTTTCAACGCCTCGCGTTGAGCGACTCGAACCAGGTCCGAAAGGTTCGACTGGACTGTCATTTCCAGTGCTCGCACTCGCAATGGCTTAACCCGATCCTTTCTACTCAAGGCATCGGCTACGACGTTAGCCTTGCCGGGGTGATAACGGATGTCACAGTCATAGTCGCTTAACAACTCGACCCATCTTCGTTGCCTCATATTCAGTTCTTTCTGATCGAATATGTGTTGCAAACTTTTATGATCGGTGAAGATGGTGCACTTTGTACCGTAGAGATAATGTCTCCAGATTTTAAGTGCGCAGATAACTGCTCCCAGTTCTAAGTCATGAGTAGTGTAATTCTTCTCGTGTACTTTTAACTGTCGAGAAGCATAGGCTATAACCTTATTATTTTGCATCAACACGCATCCTAACCCTCTCCGGGATGCGTCACAATACACAACAAAACCATCGTCTCCGTCGGGGAGACTTAAGATCGGCGCTTGGCACAATCTTTGTTTTAGCGTTTGAAACGCCGTTTCCTGCTCTTCATCCCATTCGTACTTTCGATCCTTTTGGGTCAGAAGGGTTAAAGGTTGGGCGATGCTGGAAAAGTTCTCTATAAATCGACGATAATATCCAGCTAAGCCTAAGAATTGGCGGATTTCCTTTGGCGATTTAGGCGCTTGCCAATTCTTAACTGCTTCAACCTTACTTGGATCAACGTGTATTCCCTGATGGTTTATAACGTGACCAAGGAATTGCACTTCTTGTAACCAGAAGTTACACTTGGAGAATTTTGCATACAACTTCTCCTGATTTAGAAGCTCTAAAATTAATCTTAAGTGTTGCTCGTGCTCTTCTTTACTCTTCGAGTATATCAAAATATCGTCAATAAACACGATGACGAATTTATCGAGGTAGGGTTTACAGACTCGATTCATGAGATCCATGAACACTGCTGGCGCATTTGTTAGCCCAAAAGGCATAACTAAGAACTCGTAATGGGCGTAGCGAGTCCGGAATGCGGTTTTTGGGATATCCTCCTCCTGAATTCTAACCTGATGGTATCCCGATCTAAGATCTATTTTTGAGAAGTAGCTCGCACCTTGTAGTTGGTCGAACAGGTCATCGATTCGGGGGAGAGGATACCTATTTTTGATTGTCAACTTGTTCAATTCCCTGTAATCAATGCACATTCTAAGGCTCCCGTCCTTCTTTTTCACGAATAGTACAGGTGCACCCCACGGGGAATAACTGGGACGTATAAATCCTTTATCCAACAATTCTTGCAACTGGTTGGATAATTCTTGCATCTCGGATGGTGCAAGTCGGTAGGGCGCCTTAGCAACAGGGCCAGCTTGTGGTAATAAGTCGATTCTGAATTCGACCTGTCAGGTTGGCGGTAATCCAGGAAGTTCTTCTGGGAAGACTTGTGGAAATTCGCGTACCACTGGAATATCATCCACCCGTTTCTCCTCAGAATCAGTGGCCGTCAAGCTTGCTAGATACGCCACGCATCCTTGGCGTATGTATTTTAACACCTTGAGGTGGGATATAAATGGTATCATGGTGCCTGACTTTTCTCCTTGCACTAATATCTCTTCGTCATCCGACACCCGGATCTTGACGATTTTCTTTTCACAGTTTATTTCTACTTTGTTGCGTGCTAACCAATCCATTCCCACTATCACGTCAAAACTACCCAATTCTACCGGTAACAAGTCAATCGGAAGGGATTGATCGTTCAGAATAAGAGGGCAGTTCCGAACTATTCGATTAACTATCATGGTTTTACCGTTAGCGACTTCTACGGTATAAGGTTCTATGGTCTCACCAATTGGAAGGTTTGCTATCGACAGTAATTTAACGGAAACAAAACTTCTATCGGCGCCTGTATCAAATAATACAGAAGCGTAATGATCAGAGACTAGAAATGTACCTGTCACTACACTGGGGTCCTGGCGTGCTTCGTTCGCCCCCATCACGAATGCTCGGCCTCGCGCCGGATTGGACGACGATGCCTAACCCGTGGGTTGCCTCCCGTTTCCTCCCTGGTTCAGTTTCGGACAGTGTCTTTTGAAGTGATCCGTGCTGCCGCATTCATAGCAAGCACGGCTGGTGGTCACCATTTGGTTTCCTTGCGGGTTTTGCTGTCGGGCTGGTTGGGTCTTAAATGGCTGCGCAAGGATAGGTTGCGGTTGTCGGTTCAGGTTGTTCAGGTTTGTCCTACAACTCGGTGCGTAGTGCCCAATCCTGCCACACCGGTGGCACACCACCTCTTTGCACACGCCACCATGGTGGTAACCGCATTTCCCACACCTAGGAAACGTTCCCTTCTGCGGTTCTTGTCTTCCGCCTGAACTAGTCATGGCGTAGTTTTGGGCAGTGGGCCTAGCACGTTTATTTTGCTGTTTTTCCTGGATCCTATGGTCATGTGTACCCCGCTTTCCCCCAGCGGATTCTCCTGCCACCTTCAGTGAACCGCTCCTTACGAAATCATATGTGACGATACCAGCCTGCGTCACCGCACCCTCATACGTCTGGTGTCCCCCAGAATTGACTATACTCCTTACAACTGGAGTTAGCCCCCAAATATAACGCTCAACCCTCTTCGACTCTGGGGTGACCAGCCATGGCACCAATCGCGACAAGTCATTAAACCGGTTCGTATAACCCAAATGGTCTGCCCCCTGCATCTCCAGGTTCCACAATTCATTTTCTAATTTCTGCAATTCGTTTTTCGGGCAGAAATGTTCCAGTACAAGAGCCTTAAGCTCTGTCCAGGTCATGCGGTTTGTCGCCGCCTGACCCCGGGTCTGCACTATTGTGTTCCACCATGTCAAGGCATGGTCCGTGAATGTGCAGGTGGCGTACTTTACAACACAGTCCTCGGGGCAGTTGCTGATGTTCACAACTGATTCTATTTTCTCGATCCACTTAACCAACCCATTTGGTCCTTCAGACCCGCTAAACTCTAGAGGTTTGCACAACATAAAGTCTTTGATCGAACATCCCCTGGATGCAGGAATCGGTTCAGTACGGTTCGTCTCTACAGTTGGTATAGGCCATTACTGTCCGTAACGACCACCCTAGGCGGTGCGTCATTACTCGGAATCGTGTTATCATTCTGTGGAGGATTAACATTTTGTTCCCCGTCATTATTGGTGGTCGTTTGATTGCTCGGAGGGGTTGGATTGGTCGAATTGTTAATACTGGCGGCGATGCGCGATACTATATCCGGTATCGCCGCCTCTAACTGTTGAGCAATCAAACGGCTCACATCTACTTCCGACATTTGAGCTGATCGTTTTGGTGCCATTCTACACATCATCAGAAAATACATATAATTAATACAAGTTCCAATCATAAAACACAACAAACATTCCATTCATTATCAAACATTAGTACATATTACATCCATGTCAGTTCACATACTTTCCTGTCATCATTACATAAGTTAAGTTTTCCTACATACGGCCTATGTCGGCATCATCTCGACATAACCCGCAATGGGTCAGTGCTTGAATGATACCCAAAAGTATCTATAATGATATACCCCAAAAGAGACCCCCTAAGGGCCAGTGGTTGTATTATAACTACACAAGATTCACTCTATGTTAGCATCACCACTTAACTGCTTACACAGAGTATCAAAAAGCGGTCCATGACTTCTACCATCCTAACATCACTAAACACGGTGGTATACCAACCCCACCAACACAGCCACCAACACCACCATCACAGCCAGCATAACCCGGATCCGCGTCTCCATCCGGCCGATCATCCACTGGGAGTATGAGCACTCCCTCTTCAGCTGCGCAATCGCATACTGGTGGTCCAGTATGCAGTCCCCCAGGTACATCCGCCTCTGCACTCCCACTGTCAAGGCGGCGGAGTGCTCATTCACCTGCTCGGTGAGCACTCGAAGCCATGCCGCCGCGTCCCTTTCCTGCCTAGGGAGACCCCACACAGGTGGAGTCACAGGCTCGGGCTGGGAGCGGGAGGACTCGCCCCTGCGGGTAGCAGGTCTGGGTGGGGGCGAGGTAGGTGGGACATGCGGAACACTGATCCGCGCCGTGAGGCGGGGTCCGAATCCGGGAGGGACAGGGATGGCCTGTGGTGCGGGCGGGGTAGGGGATCTGACAATCCTGACTGGGGAGGACTGGCCAGAGCTCCTACGACTAGCCTCGCTAGGCTCAGAGCTGGATGATACGCGTAGGCTCCCAGAGTTCCCGGAGCTGACTTCCTCCGGGTCCTCCTCCACCGACAAACTAGGAGTTCTCGACATTCTTTCCTGCACACAAGTTAACAAACATATAGTTCTTTCCATAGTGTAAATCATAATCAAATTAATATGCACTTACTTATACAACTTGACCACATAACAATATTATCATATATTTGCACATATGTTGCCAATTTTACCTATTAAAGTCCCTCGTGACTTCCCCTGAATTCCCTCGTGCGGACAAGTCTGTTATTATGTTCCGGACCATAATAACTCACTTGTCCATCCAAGTTCATCCAAACCTTGTCACAATAAATTATTAGTTGATATTCAGATCCTATAACACTTGAGCTACTGGTTATATTTTAGGTATCTTTTAAAGACATCCTAATTCTTTATAACCAATGGCTCTGATACCAAGTTCTGTAACACCCCGTAACCGCAGCGGAAACGTAAACGGGATGCAACAGACACATCTGATATCAACAGCATTGCTTATAAAGAAAACACCACTACATTAATTTAAACGTATTACATTGTTCCGAGTTTCGTTACCGTCTAGGCGTTATCACATAAGTTTTACCGATAGTACGTTAACATGTTTAATACAAAATATAGACCCTTAAGCTTCCACAAAATAGCACACATCATCAAGCATGTATCACTCATTCCAATTTGGGTGTACCTAGAAAGCATGTAAAGAAAACGGGTCAACTACGAATAGTTGGTGAGTTTCACTAATTTAAATAAACCATGACAATTCACTATAGTAATCATAATTTAGCGATGTAATTATGCTGAGCCTACAAGTGAAACCTCTGTTAACCCAGAAACACATCTAATAACCACTGGGGACACTGTTAACCCAGAAACACATTTAATAACCTCTGGGGACACTGTTAACCCAAAAACATATTTAATAACCTCTGGGGACACTGTTAACCCAGAAACACATTTAATAACCTCTGGGGACACTGTTAACCCAGAAACACATTTAATAACCTCTGGGGACACTGTTAACCCAGAAATACATTTAATAACCTCTGGGGACACTGTTAACCCAGAACACTGTTTCGGGCCTTACAATATTAGGAACTCAGACAATTACCATCTTAATACATTACCGTACGATTCCCGTACAATAAACATTATATAAATACATTCATTTCCATGCGATCGGCATGTACTTAAACATTTTGATAAAAACATGCTTTCCGCCCCGGGAAAATATTTAAAACAGTTCAGTAAAAAGGGGCTCGTGAAACTCACCTTTTCGTGAGTAAAGATGTAATACTGTGCGCGGCTACCGGTCCGGATCTGTAATACGATCCTGAAGTCGTTACTACACAATTTCTATTAATATAACTTAAATTCGTGTTAACCGGTACGTCTGGGGACACTGTTAACCCAGCACCGTACACGATCCGGGAACAATGTTAACCCCGAAACAATTCTCAGGACTTAGATTGTGATATCACTTAGAGTTCTTTAGTCAAAACTACCATTAGTTTGTTTTCTCGTTTTGCGTGCCTAGCACGGTTATCCGTCTTTATGTTTTCAAAAATGAGTTTGATCACATACGACCTGAAAATAGTTGTTACTGATATTTTAATTATAGTGGTGAAATTAGAGCTCGGTTTAGACACCCCGTTTGGCCGCGGGGCCCGTTTCCGTCTTTAATATACCGGAAACTGCTAAATCGGGTAAAATTACCCAAATCATCCGAATTACTTTCGGATGATTTATTTTTACTTGATTAACTTAGTTTCATGAAAATAGTCCATTTTTAGAGTTTTTATACATCAGTCAGCTCGCTTAGGCGAACTTTGCCGGTTTACACTTTTTAAGCTTTAAAAGTTTGTTTTTATGTTCTGTTTAGCACAAATAATTATCCGTTTAGTCTCGGATCTTGAAATTTTGCACAAATCAGTTTTTGACAGTAAGGAATTTTATAAAAATATTTCCAGAATTAATTTTTTTATTTAACATTTATTTATCTATTTTTAAACGTCATTTAAACACCAAATATGTCGAAAATACCAAACGACCTTAGAAAAATCCCAAATTTTTCTGGGATGACTCCTGACATCCACATAGTTCCCAGTAATTTTTCCAGAACCAAAAACTCATTTTTCATTCCATTTTCACCAAAACCGAGCTAGAAAACCCTAGAACTCGTTTTACCGAAATGCCTACTTAGACTTCTCCAATGGACCTGAAATTTTGTGTGTGACTTTTATATGTTATAAAAAGCTTATCTGAATTTTTCCAGAATTTTTCATGATGTTTAGCTATTTTTCACCATTTTTAGCCAAAACCGAGCATTAAATTCACCAAATATTCATCCTTTATCCAAAAATTACCAAATTTTCACAGATCTCATATTTTCATGTGTAGATCATCTCTGTGAAATTTCATGACCCAACTCTAAGTCTACCACAATCTGTCCAATTCACACAAATCATACGAAAAAACCGAACTACCTTGTGTTTCTAGCTTTAGATCGCAAAGATCTTGCTTTCTAGCCTTTGCTAGCAACTAGATATAACACCTACAAGCACAATAACACCACACCAAGCAAGTTATACCCACAATCAAGCCATTTCTTTCATGGTTTCGGTTAAGACATCAAAACAAAGATTTTAACCGTAAAAATTCGTTTTTGACTCTTGTAACTCCTTTCTTGGACCAAGATCCCTTGTATAACTAGTATACATCACTTGATCATGCAAGAATCGGTTTCATCTCGGGTTTCCACCCATTTTTCATTTGAAACTTCATTCTCTTGCAAACAACTCAAGATTATGGAATTAACACCAAGATTTATGCAATTACCTTATGTTTTCTTGGTATAAATCCAAGGTTCTTGGATGAATATTGAAGAGTGTTGAGAGAAATGTGGAGTTGGAGTGTTAAAAAAAGAAAATGATATGTTTTTGTGCATCAAATGGACCGATCGGTCCATGTATGGTGTGGGGTGGGGCCCACATCTCAAACCTTAGCCACACATTCGGATTGTGTAATCCGGATAATGTTGTGGATAATCTGGTTCAGTTCGTTTTTCGGTTAAACGCTTAATTCGGCTTAAAACGAGGCTAAAACGGTCGTTTTTCGGCTTAAAAATAAAATTTATATAAAACCGATTTAAAAACTTTAAAAAATTAGACCATGACATTTATTGACTTAACATATCATATTGTCGGTAATTGTGCATCTTTTTCGGCTTGATCGATCGTCTCTTGCTTGGTTTGATATTAAAGGTTTCGTTTAACGTACCGACGTACCATTAAATCGAAATCCTTTTTCTGTGCTATAACTCACTCATCCCGAAGCTTTAATACTTCGTAAACCTTACTAAACATCATATATTTCGTCTATAATGTAATCCCCGATTCGTTCGGGTTTCAATAACCGTTCATCGGTTAATCGTAATTCCAATACGACTAGCTATACATTCGAGTATAATTCGTACTGTGAATCTTATATACTCGTATAAACACATTATAATTCATATATTCGGTATTAAATAACACGTAAATAGTATATACCGGCTAGGGTATACCTGAATTTGCCGGAATCGTTACAATTAACGAATCATTCAATCATATCACCGAACTAGATCCATAGTATTAATCGTATAGAGATCATGAACAACATGCTCATTCAATCACAATCAATTTGTTCAAGATATTCTTTAATGAAACCGGTATGTATCAAATTCTTCGCATCAAAAGCATTGTATGATTTAGTGAACATTGAGAAAAGTGCTTGGTATTCACTGTTTTGAGGAGCTTAACTTGCAACAGATGCAGAGTCTACATCTTCAATCATTTAAAAATTAAATCTTGGCTGATTTGCTTGACTTGTAGATGTAGATGCAGCAGGATAAATTTTTGGTGATTCCATAAAGTCAGCATGTTCTTCAATGATTTCAATGATTGGGATTTGCTATTGAGACCTCATATTCATACTACCCAATGGTGCAATGAGAGCATTGGCAACAGGAAAACTAGGCTTGCCTTACTTAATCATATGATTGTCTATCATTTTTATCTCAAGAGCTTGCAAGAATGATCACAGCATCCAACTTCATTGTTGGGAAAATGCTCTTTTCCTTGCTGAATTTAGCAGCAGTGTGCCACTTGCCAGACAAAGATGATAACAGTTTCTTGTTCAGATCATTATCTGTAATCTGAAGATCTGTTGTTATGATTTCATTTGCAATAGACACAAACTTCTTCAACACAGAATTTAGCCTTTCACCTTACTTGAACTTGAATTTGTCAATTTGTTGTTTCAGTCTATCCTTCTTAATCTCCATTAATTCCACATTTCCTTCAAGCATCTCTATCACAGCATCATACATGGCCTTTGTAGATGTTTGATGTTGAACACTGGCTAGAATTTCCCATGATAACCCAAGTTTCAACAGAGACAAAGCTTTATCATCCCTTCTTCTCATAGTCCTTTCAGCTTCTTGATTTGTAGATTGACCAGCATCAGGTGAATATGGACCTTCCTTAACTGACAGCCATATACATGGGTTGTTGTAAATAACATCGGCTTCAAAAATCACCTTCCATTTGATATAATTTGACTGTCTAATCAATCTGGGAATTTTGTTAGTAGAAACTTCCTAATCTGAATCTATTTGGTTTTATTTTTTTTTTTATTTAATGAACAACTTAGAAAATATTTTTGTTTTGATTGTTGATTTTTAAAGCAGAAATTAAACCAACAATTACTGGAAAAAAAACTTAACTGAAGAAGTTTACACAAAAACTGTAGATTTGGCTCAAAAGTCAAATCTGGACCAACAGAAAAATTCAAACAGATGGAAACCAAGATCTAAACCAAACAATAATCAAGCAAAGTATAAATCTAGGATTATGACACTTTTAAACCTCTAAAATTTGTAGATCTGAAGCAAAAAATAACGAAGCAGCTAAGGTGGAATCACTCTCTAATAGTACAGTGCTCAGCTGACGTCATCATCTTTAATCCTAAGAAATTCAGCTTAAATTTCACAAATCTAAAGTCAAAACACTATTTTTGCAGCTCAGTTGGTCTTCAATGATCTAAATCAGCTCTGATACCACTTGTCAATATCGGATTTCGTGATAACAATAAAACCGGACAAGAACACGCGAAACACAGAATAATGAAAACCCCCAAATGTGGCCGACGAAATATCGGACAAGAACACTTGAAACATGAATAATGAAAACCCCCAAATGTTGCCAACGGAAGCAACCAAAACTAGTAAGTTGCTGGAAATAGTAAGTGTCAGTAGAACAATTTAAACTCAAAAGATTTCCATTATCATCAATATCAGTATTAAATGAGATACACGAAAAACTTAGGGTTTTGGAAGGAATGACGGCAATAAAGTTGTCAGGTAGGTAGGTGTGCAAAGTGGTGTTAAAAAGGTCATCCCATAAATGTTACCTAAACACTCTATTTATAGGCACACCTACATTCCTTCTAGAAACCCTAATCATTTGCTAATACAAAGCATGATAAAATAAAATACAAGTGTAAACAGGTTTTCGAGCACGATTCTTCATTGACGAGTGGAGCTCCTTTGATTTTGTAATCTTCGAGTTTGCTCGAATATTTACTTCGAGCAAACCTTACTTAGAATATTTGAAAGATTCAAACATTCCTCTCAAGAAAGCTTCATCTTCTCAAGCACACCAAACTTTGCTGGGATAGCTCCTACAAGCAAGCAAGTTCTTGCTTGAATCTCTTCAACCTTCACTCAGGATTATTTGAACATTCTAAGTATACTCAGGTACTGTAGACATGCTCGAGGTTGAATCATGCTGGGAGTAACTCTTAGAAAACTTTCACAAACTCCCTACCAGCATACTTGAGATTCTTCTTTATTCCATACCTTGCTCAACCCACTAAGTTGCTCGTGAACTCAGTTTAAGCAAAGTTATATCAAGGGTTTGCTCGGTAGTAAACCATTCTTGAGACAAGAACTAACCTTGCTCGACGAAGTGTAGTTTGCTCGAAACTAAATACTTAGAAGATTTCTGAGGTTATATCCTACTCGGATAGGATATCTTGCTCGATGAAGTAATTTCCTTGCTCGAAGTGTATGGGCTTGCTTGGATTCTATACTTAAATAAATCTAGGGAGGTTGAGAAGACTTCAATCATTCCATATGACCCAACAAAACAAGTCAGGTTTCGGGTTTGAAAATTGACGAATGTCAATGTATTCACAACATTTGAAAATTTTGACCCGAAATTGATAAAGAAATTAAGAAAAGAAACAAACTACGACATGAAGTTGTTTTAGTAAAACAGAAGTGGTAAGATATTATTATTATTATTATTATTATTATTATTATTATTATTATACATTTTTTCAAGAAAATAAAATAACATAGATCTTCGAATGACCCGAAAAAATGCTACAAATGTGAAATATGTTAAGGATACATATGTATAGGATGTACTAGCGACGTATTCATCATACCCTTATCATATTGCATTTGTACAGTTGCCTAAAATTACTCTAGGTTCCTAGTTATTGCACACAATCATACTCACTATTATTTTCATGCGAGGACTTTGATAATTACTTGTACACCCGTAATTACTTAGGTCGTCGCATGGTCCCATTGGTTCATTCATTGTATGGGTTATAAGACATAAACAACAGCATCAACAATAAAAGAAAAACTCTTTGAATATCAAGATGAAAACTTGAAAATTGAGACTAACACGATAAATCAACAAAACCATTGAAGTCAAAATAACAAAATAAATGAAACACTTAAAGTCAAGAATAACACGATAAATAAATGTAAACATCAGGGTCAAGAATAACAAGTTAAATAAATGAACATATTGGGGTCACAAATAACAAAATAAACGAAATTTTTGAAGTTAAGAGTAACAGGATAAATAAATGATAAGCCTCGGGTAAAAAATAACAAGTATAATGATTGAAAATATTGAGGTCAAGAATATCACGATAAATAAATGATAACACTAGGGTCAAAAATAACAAGAAAAATGCACCTTTTGAGGTTAAGAATATCACGATTAAATGATAAATAAATGAAAGCGTTGGGGTCAAACATAACAAGACAAATGAAACTTTTGAGATTAAGAATATCGCGATAAATAAATGAAAACGTTGTGGTCAAAAATAACAAGACAAAAGAAACTTTTGAGGTTAAGAATATCACGATAAATAAATATAAACATTGGAGTAAAAAATAACAAGACAAATGAAACTTTCGAAGTTTGGACAAGATTACGTCAAGTTCATCATACGGAAAAATAATAATATCATGGGGAGAATTACGTATCAAATTTGGTGGCACGGTTGAAGAAATTGAGAATACACGAGAAATTATCATACATCATTATGAATCATTTTGTCATTTGAAAACAGAAAGTTTGACTCAACTGTAGTTGTTATTATTATTATTATTATTATTATTATTGAAGAAGAAGAAGAAGAACTAATTTTATGTGTGATTATTCTTACATTACACAACCTGCTTTTAAGGAGTTGTTGCCAGAGAGAATTCTTAAGTTGAGTTTATTTTCATACATCATCTATAATTTTCATCCTAATGTGACATATTTTCTTAGTTTCTAATGTCACTTGATAGTTGTCATTTGACCCACATTTTGACATTTCATTTTACAATAAAAAATAAAGAATAGTTCGCTTAAAACTTGATTTAGAATCCTTTTGAATCTAATTAAGTTAACCCGAAAACTTGTAAATTAAGTTGATACAAATGAACACCAAACTTAAGAAAATCTACTAAGGAAGAAACACAACCAACACAAAGGTATATACTTTATGCTTGATTTAATCGATCACCTTATCATTTCATCCATTAGGTCTCAATCTTAAACATCTTGTTACATTATTATAATTTCCTTATAACTTTTTATCTAATTCAAACGTATTAACACTTATGATTAAACTTTTCAATAACCGTTATAATATTAACAACTTTGAAATGGTATGAAATTTAATGGTAATTTAATAATAAGGGAATATAGCTTGAATTTTACTGAACCGAGAAATGGAGATGAGGATAGATACAAATATAGAATATGTGGTGAGAGAAAGAGAATAACAAGATTCAAAATCATGACATACCCCTGCACTACCTCAACCTTTCCTTATGTAACCAATTCTAATATTCCCTTATGACTTCGCTCACATGTGATGATCTTGAAAACGTATTGGTGGTGTGATGATTCTAGAACTCTTTCTTTCTTGTTGGGCCAGTGGTTGTGGGTTCTTTTGATTTGTTAAGCTTAGTGGTGCTCGTGGGCTCACAATATTACCCCCCCCCCCCTTGGGAACCACCTTGTCCTCAAGGTGAAATTGTGGAAAAGATTTGTTTAACCGAGTAGTATCTTCCCAAGTAGTAGCTTCAACTGGAAGTCCATCCCATTGAATAAGACTTTGAGGAACAGTATTGTCTGCTCGAGTTAACATGTGAGAGTCAAGGATTTTGTAAGGTCGGAGAATGAAGGAGGAATCCGAGTCCACCAAGTGTAGAGGGGTAACTTGCTGGACAGGAACGCCCACACATTTGCGAAGCATTGAGATATGAAAGACAGGGTGAATGCGGGCCGAATCCGGAAGAGCAAGTTTATAAACTTTGCCGACGCGAGTCAAGACTTGGTAGGGACGAAAGAAACGACGACCCAATTTAGAATGTCGTTGTAAACGAAGAGAACCTAGACGAAAGGGTTGTAATTTAACATAAACCCAGTCCCCGACTTGAAATTCTAGGTCCCGACGGTGTTTATCAGCTTCAGTTTTCATACGTGGCTATGCTTTGACCAAATTTTGTTTCAGTCGTGATAAAACTTCATCACGAGCTAGTAGTTGGGTCTCAACAGCTGCATTACCAGTGGAATCGCCTATGTAACGAGCAATAGTAGGGGGTTTGCGTCCATAAAGAATCTCGAAAGGGGTCATCTTGGCTGCAGTTTGGAAAGAAGTGTTTTACCAAAACTCAGCCCAAGGTAGGAATTGCAGCCATTTTTTAGGATTGTCTAAAACATAACAATGAAGGAACATTTCGAAGCACTTGTTTAGGGCCTCGGTTTGACCATCCGACTGTGGGTGGTATGATGTGCTGAAAGAAAGGGAAGTGCCCTGAAGACGGTGTAATTCTTTCCAGAAATCCGACATAAAACGAACATCATGATCTGAGATGATATCAACGGCACCCCATGAAGGCGAACGATTTCATTAATAAATGTAGCGGCAGCCAAAAGAGTGTCAAACTCAGTTGGGAGAGCTAAAAAATGACCATATTTGGAAAGTCGGTCAACAACCACCATAATCACCGTTTTACCCTTTGAAACGGTAACCCGGTTAGAAAGTCCATTGCCACTCGTTCAAAGACCAAATCAGGCATGGGAAGCGGCTACAATAGACCCGCGAGGGGTAAAAAAGAAGACTTAGTTTGTTGGTAAACCTTGTTGCAATGGTTTGAGAAAATGGAGAGTGTGTTTCGACACAGCGAATGCCCCGAAGCGAAGAAAACTAATTTCGCTTCAAGCACGTTTGAGGAAACTGCTCTTACATGGTGGGGTAGTGTTATGCATCTCCAAGGGGCGGAAATTGCCATGGCGCTTCCATGGACCGAACTTAAGGAACTCATGATGAAGAAGTTTTGTCCCAAACACGAGCTCCAAAAGCTTGAAGCCAAATTTTTGGAATTGAAACAAGAAAGTGGTGATAATGCCGCTTAATCGCTCCGTTTTCATGAATTGAGCACCCTTGTACCTCATTTGGTTACCCCGCTCGAACGTAAAATCGACAAATACATCGGGGGTTTACCCATGCTAATTCGGGACTCAGTCATGAGTAGCAAACCCGAGAACCTTGAGGATGCAATTACTCTAGCCAGTGCGCTATCGGAGAACCACGTTAAGGCGGGTACCCTAACCATCAAGTCCGCCGTCAAATCCCAGGGCTCAACTCTGGACAGGCGGTGGAAACTACCAAGCTGGAGTACGGTAGGGGCAGAGGGAATTTCCGGTGGAGCGGTGAAATGCATAGAGATCGGAAAGAACACCAACGGCGAAAGCACTCTGCTGGGTACCGAACCCGCACCTCAAGCCAAAGTTGACCCACCACCTCAAGCCATCAACTACTCAAACTCTTCCCGCCACAACAACAAACAGAAACCCAAACAAAACCACCGAAACTATGCCATTACCCAACCGCAACCACAAGAACAACCCCAAGCTCCCCCACAAAATCGAAAACCCTATACCGGTACTTTTCCACTAAGCAACAATTTTCAACTTCATCAACCATCTCACTTACCTTGTCGCCATTGCACCATTTGTAGCCGTTTTGGCCATCTAAATAACACATGTCGTTCCGCACAACGTAATCAACCCAACCAACCAAGAACCACTCCACAAAACACCCAAAACCGCTTTGCACCTTACCCACAAAACCCTCCTCAACAACCCCGAGCTTGCTTTAACTGTGGTGACCCAAATCATTTCCGCAACAACTGCCCACGACCCACTTTTGCAAACCAAGCCCAAACCGTAACCATACGCTACTATCAAACCCAAGCCTACCAAGTCCAAACCTACCAACCTCAACTTCCCCAACTCAATGCACCACTCATCCAACCCATGCAAGCCATCCAAGCACCTCCTCCTCCACCACCTCATGCACCTCAAGGAAATCCCGGTAATTAAGGACGAGCTTTTATGATGAATGCTAATCAAGCTCAAGTGGCAAACGATGCTGTGAACGGTATGTTTCTAGTGAACGAGCATTTGACTTCTATATTTTTTGATACGGGTGCCGATAGAAGTTTTATTTCATTAAAGTTTGAATCTACTCTTGTCATACCTCGCACTAAGCTTTCTCGACCCTTTTCTGTCAAAGTCACCACTGGAAATTCTATCACCATAAACTCGGTCCTTCGTAATTGTTCTCTCACTCTTTGTAATCTTAAATTCTCCATCGATCTCATTCCGATGCAAATGGGAAGTTTCGATGTCATAGTAGGCATGGATTGGTTATCTTTGCACCGTGCCTAAGTCGTTTGTTATGATAAATTCATTCGGATTCCGCTTGTCAACGGTAAAACTCTCAAGGTCTACGGCAAAATGTTTCCTAAAAGGCTCAATCTCATGTCGTGTTCTCAATCGCAAAAATACTTACGCCAAAAGTATGTTCCGTTCCTAGCCCAAGCGGTGGTAAAAGACCACAAGGAAAGAAAAATCCAAGATATCTCCATTGTTTGTGATTTCCTCAACGTCTTTCCAGATGATGTTACCGGTCTTCCACCCATTCGTCCGGTTGAATTTCGAATCGATCTTGTGCCCGGCGCAATGCCCGTGGCCAAGGCTCCTTACCATTTAGCCCCGTCGGAAATGCAAGAGTTATCAAACTAACTCGAAGAACTTTCCGACAAAGTCTTTATTCGTCCAAGCTCCTCTCCTTGGGGCGCTCCCGTCCTCTTCGTGAAAAAGAAAGATGGCTCGTTTCGCATGTGCATCGATTATCGTGAACTCAATAAACTTACTATCAAAAATCGTTATCCTTTTCCATGAATCGACGACCTCTTCGATCAACTCCAAGGCGCAACGTGTTTCTCCAAAATCGATCTTCGATCGGGATATCATCAGTTGCGTGTTCGCGAAGAAGACATTCCAAAAACCGCATTCCGTACTCGATATGGACATTTCGAATTTTTGGTCATGCCCTTCGGGTTAACCAATGCACCCGCGGTATTTATGGATCTCATGAACCGCGTTTGCAAACCTTTTCTAAATAAATTCGTTATTGTCTTTATTGATGACATTTTCATCTTCTCTAAATCCAAAGCCGAGCATGAGCATCACTTGCGTTCCATTCTTGAACTCTTAAGGCAAGAACAACTTTATGCCAAATTCTCCAAATGCGAATTTTGGTTGGAAGAAGTTCAATTTTTGGGACATATCGTAAACGACAAAGGTATTCATGTTGATCCCGCTAAAATTGAGGCCGTTAAGGATTGGAAGACTCCATCAACTACCACGGAAATTCGATCATTCCTCGGTTTGGCTGGATATTATCGGCGTTTCATTCGGAATTTTTCCAAGATCTCTTTACCCATCACCTCCCTAACTCATAAAGGAAAACCATTCGATTGGGGATCCGAACAAGAAGAAGCCTTTCACACTCTCAAGGACATGCTTTGCAATGCTCCCGTTCTAACTCTTCCCGACGGAAACGGCGATTTTGTTGTATTTTGCGATGCTTCTCATCAAGGTCTCGGTTGTGTTCTCATGCAACGAGGTCAAGTCATCGCTTACGCATCAAGGCAACTAAAGGTCAACGAGAAGAACTACACGACTCATGATCTCGAACTGGGTGCTGTTGTTTTCGCTCTCAAAATCTGGAGACACTACCTTTACGGTACGAAATGTGTTGTGTTTACCGATCACAAAAGCCTTCAACATATTTTTGACCAAAAAGATCTCAACATGAGACAATGACGTTGGACCGAATTACTTAGTGACTACGATTGCGAAATTCGCTACCATCTCGGTAAAGCAAATGTTGTCGCCGATGCCCTTAGTCGAAAGGTTAATGTCAAATCCGTTTTGCTCCTTAGCGTCATTATTCAAACCGATCTTCAAATTCGTATCTTTCAAGCTCAGCGTACCTCCGTTGAAGAAGGAAACATGTATGATGAAATGTCGTGTGGAGCCGAACTGCAACTTGAAACCAAACCCGATGGTCTTTTGTACTTTCTCAATCGTTTGTGGGTTCCCGATCGCGATAACCTTCGTACTTGTATACTCGCGAAGCTCACAAGTCGCGGTATTCGGTTCATCCCGGTGCGGATAAGATGTACTTCAATCTTCATGCTACCTTTTGGTGGCCGGGTATGAAAAAGGACATAGCCTTGTATGTATCTAAATGTCTTACTTGCTCGAAAGTCAAAGCCGAACATCAAAGACCTTTTGGTCTACTCGAGCAACCACCGATTCCCATTTGGAAATGGGAAGACATTGCTATGGACTTTATCACTAAACTACCCAACACCCAAAAAGGAAACGATAGCATTTGGGTGATTATCGATCGTTTAACCAAATCTGCTCATTTCATTCCGATCCACGAGAAGCATCTGTCGAGCAGCTTGCTCAAATCTATGTTCGGGAAATTGTGTGCCGACACGGTTTACCATTGAATATCATTTCCGATCGCGATGCTCGTTTTACTTCTCATTTTTGGCGATCTCTTCAAGAAACCTTGGGAACACGTCTCGATCTTAGCACCGCTTATCATCCTCAAAAGGACGGACAATCCGAACGTACGATTCAAACACTCGAGGATATGCTACGAGCGTGTGTTCTTGATTTCGGTGGGAACTGGGATTCCCACATCCCTTTTATTGAGTTTTCTTACAATAATAGTTTCCACTCTAGCATTGGCATGGCTCCCTTCGAAGCCCTCTACGGTCGTAAATGTCGTTCCCCGATTTGTTGGAACGAGATCGGTGAAGCTCAAATCACTGGTCCCGAACTGGTTCAAGAAACCACCGACCGTATCGATCAAATCCATAAAAATCTTCTGGCTGCTAGAAGTCGTCAAAAGAGTTACGCCGACAAACAATGGAAACCTATCGAGTTTAATGTTGACGACCTTGTCCTTCTCAAAGTATCTCCTTGGAAGGGGGTAGTTCGTTTTGGAAAGAAGGGAAAACTAGCTCCTCGATTCGTTGGTCCTTTTAAAATTCTTGAACGGGTTGGAAAGGTGGCTTATCGACTCGAATTACCGGAAGAGCTTACCGGTGTTCATCCAACTTTTCATGTTTCGAATCTCAAAAAGTGCTTAGCCGAAGGTAATCTCCATATACCTCTCGACGAAGTACATGTCGATGAAACGATGATTATGGTTGAAAGACCTATCGAAATCGTGGAACGAAACGAAAAGAAAACCAAACGTAGTCGCATCCGGTTAGTTAACGTTCGATGGGAATCATGGCGTGGCGCAGAGTTTACATGGGAACGAGAAGACGCAATGAAAGAGAAGTATCCACATCTATTTGCCTCATCATCATCATCATAATTTCGGGACAAAATTTCCTAAAGTAGGGGATACTGTGACATCCCTCGATTTCGGGTCAAATTGTATTTATTTTGTATTTGTTTTTATGTTGTAAACCGACCCGATTTATATTACGAACATTTCAAATATATAAAATATTGGATTTTATGTTACTAAAACATTCCGCTTGTCTAATTTGAAAAACCCCTTTTACGGATTCGAAAACGGACTTAAAACGCTCAAGATACATCAAAAACGAACTTCCGGACGCGAACCGACATGCAGACCAGCAGCAGACAAGCAGCCCTATTTTTTTTTTGTTGTTTTGTGACTTGTCTTGACCCCTCTTGCTTGCAAACCTTTATATCACAACTCATGCTTGACCCTTTCAACCTACTCTATATATACACTTCTATCCCCTTCATTAATCCTCGCTCATTCATCTCTTTCTCTTCCAATTCTCAAGCATTCAAAGGTGTTCTTCATATTTTTTGGCAGTTTGACTTTCAAAGTGAAACTGACCATAGTCTTACATTATAATCAACTTGTTAACACTTATTTATGCTTGAAGATTGTTATACAACATATATATAATAGCACCCTTTGTACATTCGGTGGGCATTTCTCCGGTCTCGGTCGGTTAAGTGTCCGGCCCATAAGACAAAGCTACATGGAGGACTCGTAGTAGTCCTTGATTATATATATTTTCCGCATCTAACCATCAAACTTGTTATACTTGTTTAAAATCTGCTCATCTTAGTTCTATTTTACATTTTGAGTTCCATGGTTATGGGTTTGTAGAGACTAGCCTCGGTTATTCCGTAAATAGCTCCAAACCGGAAGCCGAACTCTTGTTTACTAGTTTGTTTAAATAGTTGTATAAACATGTTTTATGTAAGATTTGAGTTTCTAAAAACCATTTTAATTAGTTCCATGGTTATGAGTTTGTAGAATCTAACCTCGGTCTTATCCCGAAACAAGATCCGAACCGGAAACCGAACTTTCGTTTAAAGATTTTGTTGTTAACTTTTTGTATGTAAGACTTTGGTATTATTATTTATAAATTATTTTACAAGTTCTATGATGTTTGGACATGTGGTAACCATTCTTGGCCTTATTCCAAGATAAAAACCGAACCAAACCGAACTAAACCAAGTTTACTCGCTTAAGACACAAGTGTGTTTTTAACCATTAAAGCTTATATACTTCTTTAAAAATACTTTATAAACTGATTTTAATTATTTTCACAAAGTACTCGGAATGTTGAATCCAACTTGATCTTATAACAAAGTTTGGACCGATTAAACCGAACACTCGCTTAACGGACGTTGTTAGTTCTAAAACAATAGAACTACATACTTGGTTAAGTCTCTTTAAGATTTATTGAGTTATCTCATACATTTATTATTTTGGAAAGTTGACTTTGGGTTTGGTCAAGTCACCAAGACCGGAACCGACCACCCGAACACTCGTTAAAACCCGTTTTAGTATCTATATTATAAAGGGACTTGCTTTCTTGCATTTTTACCCACCTTATTACTTAACATAGGTTGAGTAAAATTAAGGGCTAGATACTTTAACCCGGTTTCGAGCAAACTTATATTTTTAAAGGACTATTATTATAATTTCTTAAATATTTACATTTTAAACCTTAAACTTTAAATTGTTTACATTTCTTATCATTTATTTTCATTTAAAGACTTCCAAGACAACTTTTCTAATACAAGACTTCTTCTTCTTTAGGCTTCGTTCGTTAAACTCATCATTCCGGTTAATCTCCAAATCATCAAATCTTTCAAGTTTATTACTTGAACGTGAGTACTTTCATCCCCCGTTTTCACTCTTTTATATTTTGGGGTGACATTGCAAACTTATTCAAATCCAAATGATTTATACTTGAGTCTTAAACCACAAACTTTATTGTATACTTTACTTAAATAAATGCTCGATTTGGTGTTATATGCTTATATGCTTAAGTGCTAATATGTTTACCGCTTTTGGATGGTTGATTCATAAATCCGAGTATATCTGGCATCCCCTTATAGAAAGGTGTCGTTAATGTATTCTTATTAACGATTTCATACAAAATCCGAGTATATTTGGCATCCCCTTATAGAAAGGTGTCGTTAATGTATTCTTATTAACGGTTTCATTTATCTAAATTGTTGCTATTATTTATTGTTTTGTATACAAGTTGTGGAATTTCATATTATATATCTATTGTTCAAAAACTATGAAATTGTTCACCAACCTTTGTGTTGACAAAATCTATTTATGCAATGTTACAGGTTTGACTTTAGGTTGACTCGAGGACTTGAAGAAAAAACGTTATCGAGACTATTAGGATATTAGCAAAACGAACAATATATTATTTACTATGATTTGAATTCGGTTATTGTATGAACAAGTTATGTGACTCTTTGTATTTTTATGAATTTAAATGAGTTGATTAAATATTGTCACTTAATAGTGTCGTGTGCGATGAACAATCAGTTGCGCCCCGACGTTTCCATCATGGTCGGGGTGTGACAGATTGGTATCAGAGCCCATCGACTATAAGATAGGTGGTTAGACGTAACGACCTAGTATAGTTTAGGCTTTATGGTCCTTATACGTGATGCTTTTACGTGTTTACCCTACTTGATTGTTTATTGCACTTATTTATTTATAAACTTGATTAAAATTCATTTTTAAATCATAAATGTACACATACACACACTTTCATAGTATTCTAAGGTATCCTTACCTTAAAACGCAAAACATTAGTTTTTTTTTATTATGTTTTATGGATCACAAGCTTAACTTGGATTCCGTTGTTTACACAAAACCTTATTCGTTGTTTAAAATCTCCTTAAAGATTATCCTTACCTCACATACACACACTTTCATAGTATTCTAAGGTATCCTTACCTTACATTATTCGTTTTTAATATTTATATATGTATATTTGGATTTTAATTTTATTTATTGTAAAAAAGTTAATAATTAATATACTTAAGGTTTGATGATGAAATGGTTTCACAAATAAATGATATGTTATAATCCGGTTTAAAAGCTATCTGGGTTTAGTGATACCCATTATCCGTTTATTTTCTTTATTATAAAATTGTTTCTTAATTTTAAATGATATCTTTTTTTAAAATAAAATAGGATATTAATTTTTAATACATTCCTATTTTATAGGATTTTCATATCAAATATTTGATAAGATTATTTTTTAATATAATGAGATGTTAAGAGCTATCTAGGTTTGATGAGACATTTACCCATGAATTCGGGTCAAATGCGTGAGAAACCTTCATTTACAAATAAAGTAATCTGATGGCTTGAGAGAATGGTTGTTTTACATTTTTTGTTTTTTAATATTTATTTTTTGGATTTTAATTTTCTTTATTGTAAGAAAGTTAATAATATACTTATGGTTTGATGATAAGATGGTTTCATAAATAAATGATACGTTATAACCCGTTAAAAAGCTATCTGGATTTGGTGACCCATGACCCGTTTATTTTTTTTACTATAAAATTGTTTATTAATTATAAATAATATCTTTTTCTTTTTAAATTGGATATTAAATTTTAGTATATTCCTATTTTGTAGGATTTTCATATCAAATAAATTTGTAAGATTAATTTTTAATTTAATAAGATGTTATAACCCGTTTAAGAGCTATCTGGTTTTGGTAAGACCATACCCATGAATTTGGGTTAAATCAATAAGAGGCCTCCATTTAAAAATCATGAAATTTGATGGCTTCAATAAGAAGGGGAGCGACCACATCACGACACATAGAATTTTTAAGTGTTTGTTTGTATATATTATAGATTATAGAAATAATCTATACACTCTTTATTGCACCATTAACCACTATAGTTGTATTAAAATATACGCATAGCTTAATGTGAGATATTTAAGACTTAAATCTAGAAAGACAAAAGTTTCGCTTATGATAAAACTAAGAGGTCTAAGTTAAGCCAAATGATTTTATCGCATAAAATAGATTTCCTCTTAAGATTAGAATTAAAATGATCGGATGGGTCAATAGTTCGTTAATAATACAAATAGTTGCTGAAAACAAAACCTTTTAAAGCCTGTGTAAAATTAAATTAATATATATTATGTCTATTATAATGTGGTGTAGTGGTAGGAAGTCTGGGTTCTTTAATGAAGACCCAAGTCTGGTCCCCACGGACGACACTTTAGAGAGGGCATGTGTGGCTTAATGAAAGAAGATTCTGGTTCGATCTTAAAGGCGTCCGGATTTCACCACCAGTGTAACTTCGGAAGTGTAGGTTTTCCCCGATACTAAAGTTAAGTTAAAGGTTCCATATGACTGGGTTAAACGAATCGGTGATGATATTACCGTGTAAAAAGTACCCAAGCAATTATGTGTTTGTTTGTGGAGCATTTAATAAAAATAATCCTATTCTTAAAATATGGATAACAACCATTTAGTGGACGCGTCAGCATTTCTTCTTTCTCTTGTCCAATTATTATTGTTATTATCAAGACTTGTCTTCTTCAACCCCACTTCATCGTCCCCAACTAAAACCCTAACCTGCAACTCCACCTCCATCAATGGCGAACTTCGAAGACGGATTCTCAGCAAGCAAACTATTCAGCCAAGGCTACTCCTACACCTACGACGACGTCATCTTCCTCCCTCACTACATCGATTTCCCCACTGATTCCGTCCAACTCTCCACCAAACTCTCCAGAAACATCACTCTCTCCGTCCCCTGCGTTGCATCGCCGATGGACACCGTCACCGAGTCCTCCATGGCAGTCGCCATGGCCTCCCTCGGCGGCATCGGCGTCATCCACTCCAACAACTCCGCCGGAGAACAAGCCGCCTTACTCCGGTCCGCCAAATCACACCGCATCCCCTTCGTCCCCACCGACTTCCTATTCCTGAACCCTAACGACTCCATTTCCTCCGCCTCAGTCTTCGACTCCGCTCCGTGTGTTTTCGTTACGGAAACCGGTTCTCCAAACGATAGGAAGCTGTTGGGTGTGGTTGATAAGCAAATTTGGGATAGGTTAACTGATAAGGAAGCCAGGGTTTGTGACTACATGAGGAAGAAGGTTCTAACATTACCCAACACGTCGACTTTTGATGACGTGGCGGGTTATTTAGCTGCTAATGAGTTAGGTTATGTCCCTTTGGTTGATTCCAATGGTGAGTTTGTTGATGTGGTGAGTGACAAGGATGTAGAGAGGATTAAGGGGTTCCCGAAGGTAGGGTTTCCAACGGTTGGGGAAAACGGTGAGTTTTTGGTCGGGGCGTCGATTGGGACACGGGAGAGTGATAAGGAGAGGTTGAGGCAGTTGGTTGATGCTGGTGCGGATGTGATTGTTATTGATAGTTCGCAAGGGAACTCGATTTATCAGATTGAGATGATTAAGCATGCGAAGAAGGTGTATCCGAATTTGGATGTGATTGGTGGGAATGTGGTTACTATGTACCAAGCGCAGAATTTGATTCAGGCTGGTGTTGATGGGTTGAGAGTCGGGATGGGTTCAGGTTCGATTTGCACCACGCAGGAAGTTTGTGCGGTTGGTCGTGGTCAGGTATTTTATAAACCTTATCAACTAATAACTGGTTGAATTAGTTTTGACAGGTATTGTTCGTTACGATACTGGCATCGGTATAGCAACTAAAAAAAACTAAAGAAATATAGTTGTATTGACATATTGAAAACCATAGAAATGAATATAGTCATGATATGTCCTAGTAGATATCGACACGTGTTTTAGATCGATAAGAAATCATAAAAACAAATATCGCTCTCAATGTTGGTATCGCCTCACAAAATTTTATACCGGAACGTTGAGAATTTTTTTTATTTATTTATTTAAACGCCCATGTGTGTTTAACCTTTTTAATAAATCAGCATTAAAAAAATAGAAAACTTTGTAGTTTAACTTTAAAGTATGAATTTATTGTGGGCAATTTATAAAAGATGAAAATTATACTGATTCAAAAGTTTTTATGAAGACCTTTGTGGCCAAACTTTAAAACAAAAACTTGTGCGGTCAATTTCAGAAAATGAAAAGTTTGCTATTCATTGCACAAACTTCCAATCACCAATATTAATCTAGTTATTATATAATTGCAGTAAGAAGTTTTTGTATTTAAATTATCTTGTCATTTGTGTTACTGTTATTATAGGCTACTGCAGTATACAAGGTATCATCAATTGCTTCACAAAGTGGCATTCCTGTTATTGCTGATGGTGGCATTTCAAATTCTGGGCATATAGTCAAAGCTTTGACTTTAGGTGCATCAACTGTCATGATGGGAAGCTTCTTAGCCGGAAGCACTGAAGCTCCTGGAGTTTATGAATATCAAGTAAGGTGCTGTTTGTTTTTGCAGACATAAACTGTCTGCAAGCTGATTTCATCTGTTTTCATGTCTGCAACTGAAGATGTGGTCTGAAGATCTGCAAGCTGAAAATATAAGACTGTTTGTTTTTATAAGCTGATACTGTCTGCATAACTGTCAAACTTATCTCACAAGATAGAAGTCATTTATTCAAGTTACATCTAGTTTTTAGTCTTTGCTTGCCATGCCGATTTGGTTTTGGTGGGTGGTGGAAGGTGGTGGTGGTGGATGGTGGTAGTGGCGGCGGACGGTGGGTAGTGGCGGTGGATGGTGGTGGTGGACAATGGGTGGTGGTGATGGATGGTTTTGGTTGGTGGTGGACGGTGGTGGTGATGGATGGTGGTGGTGGTGGGTGATGGATGGTGGTGGTGGCGGTGATGGATGGTGGTGGTGGTGATGGATGGTGGGTGGTGGACGGTGGTGGTGATGGATGGTGGGTGGTGGACGGTGGTGGTGGCGGTGATGGATGGTGGTGGTGGTGGCAGTGATGGATGGTGGTGGTGGCGGTGATGGATGGTGGTGGTGGTGGCGGACGGTGGTGGTGATGGATGGTGGGTGGTGGACGGTGGTGGTGATGGATGGTGGGTGGTGGACGGTGGTGGTGGCGGTGGATGGTGGTGGACGGTGGCGGCGGGGTACGGGGGTGGTGGTGGCGGCGTACGGTGGGTGGTGGTGGCGGCGGACGGTGGTAGGAGCAGTGGATGAGAGGGTGGCTGCAAAGGGAGAAGAGTAGGGTTTTTTTGTGAAGATGTTTTAAGCAAGATTTCCTTGCTTTTCTTTTAAGATGAAAGAAGATAACTTCAGATCTGTTTTAAGAAAAAAAACAAACAGTCTTCAAGGGTAATGTCTGCGCGCCTGCAGACATTAGCTCCCTTGAAGATGTTTGAAGAAAAAACAAACACCCCCTAACTTACTGAACTTTAAACCAGACTTGTAGACGAACCAAATGAACATAAACAGAGTGTGTATGTGTTCGTTTGTTTAACTTTAACCAAACAAACGTTTGAACACGAACTACTAAACAAACGGGGTTTTCTCGTTTGTATTCGTGGTGAAGAAAATGAACATTTTTGTGTTCGTTAACCGTTTATGTTCGTTTGTCAACAGTATAAATGAATGGTTCCTGAACATAAGCAAACGAATATAACCGAACATAGAGAATGATAGTGACTGAGCTAAAGGCAGTCTAAAGCTGGTTAAAAGGAATGCGAATAACAATTTGTTGGGCATAAAAAGTTATTAAAACTATGCCAAGTTGTAATGAATCAAAAAGTTTTAATTGAATATATTAACGAACTTAAACAAACATTCACTAACGAACATAAATGAAGGAACGTTCATGAATATAAATGAGCGAATGAGAGTGAGACCTTTGTTCTTTTAACCAAATGAACAAAATGTTTGGTCTATGTTCACTTGCTTATTAAATAAAAGAACATAAACGAACTTCTCGGCGAACAATTCACAAACTGTTCATAGAGCGTTTGACTTATTTACATGCCTACTTTAAACCGTCACCCAGAACTAGTTTAATGAAGTTTATATAATTTTTATTTTTATTTTTTAATTATAGGGTGGACGTAGGGTTAAAAAGTACCGTGGTATGGGGTCTTTAGAAGCTATGACAAAAGGAAGTGATGCTCGGTATTTGGGTGATACGGCTAAGATGAAGATCGCGCAGGGGGTTGTTGGGGCGGTTGCGGATAAAGGGTCAGTTTTGAAGTTTATTCCGTACACAATGCAGGCGGTTAAACAGGGTTTTCAGGATCTTGGTGCTGATTCTTTGAAAGCAGCCCATGAGTTGTTAAGGTCCGGGACATCAAGGTTAGAGGTATGTATATTATTATACCCTCGTCTTTTCTAAATTAAATGAAGGTAAAATTGTAGCAGAGGCCTTAGGTTCAAATCTAGCTGGCTTGTATTGATTTCTTGCCGCCAGGGTGTGCATTAAACAGGAAAAACCGATCCATAACTGAAAAACTGAACTGAAATAACTGAACTCAAACAAAGATTGACAGTTTGGTCTTATGCTTAACGAATTTTCGTTTCAGTTTTGCATGTAATTAAAACCAAAAGAATAGAACTGAAACAAATTTATGGATTTTCATTTTTTATTTTGAATCTTATGTAGTTTATTAGAAGTTAATAAATAGTGCAGCCCAAATATTTTAAGCTCAATTGTATAATAATCAATTAATCAGTAATTAAGAAAAAAATTTTTGGCCCGACCTTATTATTTGGGCCAAATATTTTTTCGGCTCATTTCAAGCCTAAATGGTAAACCTGAAAAACCAAAACCCAACTTAGAACTGAAAACTGTTATAAGAGGTTCAAAAACCAAATTTTTGATTTTTGGTTTGGTTTGAGCCAAAAACAGCCAATGCACACTGCCGGAGTGCTGGTCACTTAGCCTTAGCAGAGTATTGGTGGGCCCGTTAGTAATTTCCGACGGCTTCTCATGGCTAAAAAAAATTATATATTGTATGAGTTTCTTGTAATGATTGTTTTAGGGCGAAATACGTAATTTTGATCTAGCTACTAATCGTGTGTTTTTTATTTGTTTAGGCACGAACAGGGGCAGCACAGATTGAAGGTGGAGTTCATGGCTTGGTTTCTTATGAAAATAAAGCATTTTAATGTTTTAAATCTCTGTTGTTGAGGTTGTTGGGTCTTTTTGTGGTTGGCGTGTTTTGGTGTTTGTTTTAGTTTTAATTTCTTGGATCGCTATGAATCGTAAGGTTTGATGGTTTAAAACGAGCCATCTCGAAATTAGTGGTACTTGATTACTGGAGTTTTTCAAGGTGCAAACCAGGCACACCATATCAAAATTTAGCGGTATCGCTACTGTCCGACACATACTTTAACATCATTAGTCGCAAATCACAACATCTTTACTCATGAGGAATACAATGGAATGGTCAAGAAGATTATAACGAATTCTCATGCCTGTCAAGAGAATCCCACTCATTTTTGGTATTGGTACTTTTCAGCATGGTACCAACTACCAAGATCCCTGTATCAGGAAATGGGATGAAGTGAAAACACAAGAACCACCATGCAAAATGTAACATACTAGGCGATCAAGTCGTCTTTAACAATGATACGAAGACGTTAGGATTGCCAGTTCTTATTAACCATTTGATGATGAATAGCCACTTAAAAATTAAAATACACGTTCAAAAGTAAAAGTTGAAAATATTATATCCCGCTCGTACTATGATCAAAAGTTGAATGCTCAAAAAGGTATATCTTGTTTACTTGGAGTTGACAAAAGTAGTAAAGCAAAATTCACAACACAACCCAACAAAATCAAATATGTGTTCAACCTAATTGACCCGAATCTGAACAGAATTCGGGATCGATTTCGAATCTTAACAGAGAATTCGACATTGCCATAATCAATTACAAGAATATTCTTAGTTGGCGCTAACTAGACGAATAAACACCAATGTATTTGATAAGACTGTCTTTTTTATATAATAGGAGTTCAAGTTTCATAGTTGTTTGAAAAAAAAATAATTGTGATTTAATATTTGTTAAAGAATATGTTGTTTAATGTCACGTCAATCTTTAAAAGATCGTCCACCACATCAAATTTAATTAGATGCATAGAATAATAGTTTTGGCTCTAATTTTCACAAGAAAAATTTTTACATAAGAAAAACATTTTTAGAAATTGAATCGGCTACCTTTGAGTAAGAACTCAAGCAGCGCATAGGTTATTTTTAAATTTAGCTTTGGTTTCAATCTATTTTCAATTGCCTTTGGAATTGACATGAGGTATTGTGAAAGGCTCAAAAATCGAACCGTACCAATTCTTGCGCATTCTTACCTTACAGGTTCAAATCTAGTTTGTCTGGTTTCTTGTCAATCACTTGCTAAGTGTATTGGTATGGCCCGTGAATTTTACCTAATGAGGTCTCATGGTCAAAAAATTTGATATCATGAATTTCTTGTAATGTTGTTATAGGACCAAATAAGTCATTTCGATCTAGCTACTGATCGAGTGTCTTTTTGTACTTGTTTAGACGCGAACACCTTTTTGTACTAGTTTAGGCGCGAGATCATGGCTTGGCATTGACATCTTATGGAAAGAAAGCATTTTAACATTTTAGATCTATGTAGTTGAGATTGTTTGGTCTCTATATCTAGTTAGTGTGTTTCCTTTTTGAGTTTTAATCATTATGTTCAAATGTTTCTTCCAAACTTAATTTTAGTGAGCTCGTCATCTTTCTTTTTTAAGACCAACACATTCATTAAGAACTAGCCGTGGGCAACAAGTACAAATAAACACCACACAACAAAACAAAGAAAACAGTCACTAACGTAGAACACGCCGCACCACCATGACAACAAGCCTTGAACTCATGAGCAATTAGTTGATGTGCATTGCCCATGCTTACATGAACATCGTGTTTTGAGATTTGCATAAACTATTTCGGTGCATTTTGTCACTACATATATGCAATATAACTATAGTGGTATAGTTTGATAATGACAATGATAATATGCGAGTAAATGACATGAAAACTCACATATTATAATTCAATCTCCTAAATTTTGTATTAACCGAAGCGTTTGAAACAAGATTTCATATGAAGAATCATGGTTGATGTCAAGGATCGACCGACAAAAGCATTGACCAAATCCAAAGAATTTTGTTGAACAAAGAGGCGTGATGGTCTTACCATGATCAACCATATGTGACGCACAGTCAAAAAATAGGATCAAGTGAAAACAAAAGAACCATAATGAGTCTCCATTCAACCTCTTGGTAATACATCAAGGTAGCGTTTGGTATGCAGGAATGATAGGGAGAATGGAATGATTCATTGCGTGGGAATGAAAAAAGTGGTGTTTGGTTGCTTAATGGAATGGAATCATCCATTACACATGGAATCTCATTCCATCAAAACCATTCATTCCTACCTCCCTTCTTTTTTTTTCATTCTATTCCCCCTTCACCCTACTTTCTCAACACCACCATCACCTAACAACAATAACAACCCCCACCACTACCATAACCACCACCAACACCTGATCACCACCATCGCCACCACTACCGCCTCCACCACCACCACCTTAACACCCGCGCAACCACCGCTGTCGCGTAACCATCGTAAACATTGTCATCGTCGCCGCCTGACCATCACCGGCCGCCGCTGTCGCTGCCTAACCACCACCATCGTCGCCGCCACCTTACCATCGCCATCACTACCAATGCTACCACCGCTTGACCACCCCCACCCCCACCACCACCGTCGCCACTACCACCACCATTTTAGTCACCGGAGCTAACACCACCACCATCGTCATTGCAGTTTTTTTTTCTTTCTTTTTTTTTTTGGTAAAAAAAATTATTAATAATACCTATTTCCCAACAAGTAATTAATTTATACAACTTCTTTGGATACCAAATAACATAAAATAATAATTCATTTCATTCCCATAGGTTAGCCAAACAAGACAAAGGAATGGTAATGATCCATTCCATTCCCCTGTCTATTCCATTACTTCTCTCATTCTATTCTCCCTTCATTCCATTACCTTCAACCAAACATACCCCAAGAATCAAGTTAACTTTTGCAATAATATGATAATGTTATGATTGTTGGTTCTTAGTGATCATTACATGATGAAATAACAACTTACAAATCACAATTCATGATCATAAATAAACTTGGTAATATTATCTTGAACTCTTCACTAAAAGAAAAAACAATGTTATTTTCTATTTTCTATTTATCTAATTTTGCCAAAAAAAATGGTTGAAAAAAGAAACATTTTGAATATCCGTTGGTTCATCATTTGTTAAAACTAGCATTAGTTCTATCGGTTGTAAGAGAAGTGTTGAGAGATGTTTTTTTTCAATGAAGCACAAGATGGATTTGCGTAATCGGATGGGTGATGGTTATAAAAATGATGCTTGCATTTGTTATTTGAAAAGGTGTTCTTTTCGAAAATCGCGATTGAAGACACTATGAATCATTTCCAAAGCATGAAAATGCGTAAGAAACAATAGTAATATGTAATATATATATATATATATATATAACATGACTTTGTATTTTTTTTAATGTTGACGATATACTTTTGTTATGATAGTGATAATGCATTTTATTTGTTTGACCGGCCGACCCGACCTATCTGGACCCGAAAACTTTGACGCCAGAAAAAAAATCAAGCACTAAAAATTCTCAAACCCATAGGAAAAAATTCTTGGCTTCGCCACTGATGGTGGGCTTGTGCTAAGTCTTCAGTCACGAGTGTATAAGATAGTCTTTTGGCGTTAGGTTACCTGGATTTATTAGTTGGTTGTTAAAAAAAGTTTATTTTATTATATAATAATTAAACGAAAGGAGCAATATAGTATTGTATAGTAGGGTAAAGTTACTACAAAGGACAACAACAATGAGAAGGGTGAGAAGGAATATAATCCATTGATTTTAGATTTGAATGTCGGAGGTTAATTTAAGAGAATAAATTGATGGGAAGGGCATAAAGGTAATAATCCATTTTTGTTGACTTTCTTTATCCATATGCAAGGCACATGTCAATTCCCCCATCATTTTAAAATATCTATAACTTTTTCATGAAACATTCTTTTTATAAAAAAATTTCACCATAATAACAAGCGTTTTTTTATCTTTAATATAAGTATTATATTGTTATATAAACATAAAAAAATGAGTAGGTTTTTTATATTGTGTTATTGGTTGTTCATTGTTATTTTTAATTGGGTTTTTCTATGCATTGTGTTATAGATTTTGGTTATTGTGTTATCAATTGGTACTCATATTAAACAATTAAACCAAAGATTACGTCATTGTGTCTTTTTGTTTGTTATTGTGTCTTTGTGCTTATCATTTGTCTTTCTACTTATCATTGTGTTTTAGTCATTGTGAAGAAAATAGTATTATGTTCATTGTGCATTACGTTCAAGTCATTGTGTAATGTGTGGTTTCCATTGTGTTTTACATTTCAGGTCATTGTGTCATGTATTCATCATTGTGTTTTACATATTAGATAATTTGTTGTTATTTTATCATTATATTTGCATATTATTATTACACAACTGTGTTATTAGTATTAAAAAAAAACACAATGATGAGTTGAAAGACAAAATGACGAATAAAACACAATGACAAACAGAAAGATGGTGTGCGTCGGATATGCTTAAAAGAATGACTCTCACAACTAAGCTTTAATATTAAAACGAAAATCCTAAAACCACACACAACCGGCAAGTGTACCGATCGCAAGTAGTATAGAGCTAGGAAGTCCGGGTATCGAACACGTGGACACGTAAGACGCTAATGATTACAAACCCTAGACAAGACCTACCTAAGAATAATATTTAATTGATTTTTGATTTCTTTTAACTTAACTGAACTAACTAGACTGACTGACAAAAGTTACCAAAATAGCAGACTTAACAGGGAACTAACTGTGTTAACTTCGGATGGAGAAAAACGTCTACCTAGGTCTGAATCAAACTGTAGGCCTGACAAGCTAATGGATTGGATGATATCTAGACACCGGTCCCTGAAGATGACACGACTAAGGATCGCTCGGGCTCACTGGATTACCTCTCGGTCTCACTCAACAAGCCTAAACTACTCAAAATCGACTAAAACGACCAAACCGGGAAACAATTGCTAACGTATTCTAATGTTGACTCACCTCTCGGTCTCACCAACACTCGACCCTAATGGCAATGAATACTACACAACCAAGGATAGAGGACAATTCAACTTAAACCAAAATAGATCAACTAATCGCTCAAAACACCTAAACCTGACAAGAAACAAACTCGCTCTCGCGCAATCCTTAATCTAGCATGCAAAGGTAATGAGACGACCCTAACTTCTTATCACCTCTCGGTCTCTAAGAAGGTGCCTAACCGCTGTACTTTAACCTCAAATTCACGCAACAAAACCCTACGGTTGTACCTACCGCAAACAAACCCTAAACACAAAGTCTAGAATCAAACAATGCACCGATCAATCAACACAAAACTAATTAACCAACACACGGGGTTTATGCAATGAATCACCAAAATTTCCAGCCCTTAAACACAAACTATTTCATGTCTAAATCAAACTTTACCTACAATAACAATTAACATCTATCAATCAAACAATCCAACAAGCTCATCAAACAGTAACAATTATCATCATTCCTAGTTAGAACTAACAAGTTTAGCCAAGAATCATAATTGGACAGCAGCAAATACTCATTGAAATCACCATAAAACTCATACCAATCATCTCAAAAATCATTCAACAATTAATACTAATCAATAACAAGTCAATCCTTAAAGCAATTGCAAAACTAGTTAGCAATTCAACAAGAATAAGAAAGATTGATGAACAATAGTTTAAAGAAAGGATATGAGATGGTTTTTGACTGCTCTTTGCTGCTGTAAAACTGATGGTAAATGATCACCGACACTTGTTCTTGCTTCTTCTTCCTTCCCTAGCCGTCACACGATCACAAACCTAGCCGATAAAAGTTTTTTTCTTTCTTTCTTTCCTGCCACTGTTCCGATCGGCCTGCTCTCCTAGCTTAGGGTTTTCTTTTTCTTTTTTATGTAATAATATAATAGGATCTTGGGCTTTTCCAATATGCATATGGGCCGGGCTTTGAGTTTTACTTGAAAACGTATGCGTAAAAAGCTCGTAAACTGCTCGAAAAGTCCGGTTTCTTTCTTTCTTTCACCCAAAACCTACAAGATTATTAAAACTATGTAAAACCTATATAAAACAAGTAAAAATACATAAAATATAATATAATACGTAAAAGGTGCGAAAAATACGTGTGTTTTACAACACTTCAAAAGACTGACGAAAAAAGACATAATGGTAAACAAAAAGACACAATGACGTAATTTTTTATATAACAAAATCATACTCATATTAAAGATAAAAAAACGCTTATTATTATGGTGAATTTTTTATTTAAAAAATATCATGTGAAAAAGTTATAAACATTTTAAAATAATGGGGTAATTGACATATAACTTGCATACCCAAAAAAAAATATATACACTATTATTTTTTATAGCCTCTTTCAACCCAACCCAGTATAGGATAAAAAAGAAGAGAGTTTTTTATTTTATGGAAGGCAGTAGTATTGTTATTAGCCTAGTCCGTGTCTGTGGGCGAAGAAGATTTAAGATTGATTGTACTCCCATGGAAGGAGTTGTTCTGAAGCTGCCGTCGTTTTCACAACTCATAATAAGCAGCCCTAATTATAATCGAAGAGCAACAAGTCCCCTCAAACTCCTCCGCTTCAGTTTCCCCACCAAATCTTCTTATTCAACAGCAGCAGCCGTCTCCCTCGGCCACACTACCCGACCCGATTTTCATATTCTTCACCAGGTAACACTTTTCCAATTCCCTAACTTAAATTCATTTCCAATTGGAAAATATCAACTCTCAATTGGATGATGCATAGCTTTACACTTTTGCTTTATTTTTTATTAAGCTAAAAAATGCTTCTTTTGTTTCATTCACTCCAACTTAATGGATTAAGGATTGGATACATACATACATACATACAGGGATTGCTCTACCTTTATTATTATTATTATTATTATTATTATTATTATTATTATTTATGCCCTATTTTATAAATACGCTCTACTTTTTAAATGTATTATTATATTTTTTTATTATGTAAATGTCATTCATGTTATTGAACTGCTTATATGATAGTTGCATTTAATCTGTTAGACGTGTCATTCATGTTATTGAACTAGTAACAGTCTTTAACGTATCGTGTTGGTGCTGGTGTTTACGAAAACTACACCCTTATAGTTAAATGTGTCGTGTTCGGGTTCACTAGTCCGTCCAACCCATTTAACAGAATACGACACGCTTTGCCTGCCCTAGTTATTATGGATAGATATTGTGAATCATGTTATGATTAACTCACATCTTGCAGAAGGTAAACAATGGATCAAACCTCGTTTACTTAGACAATGCAGCAACTTCACAGAAGCCATCAGCTGTTATAGATGCTATTAACAATTATTATAGATCATATAACTCAAACGTGCATCGTGGAATTCATTTCTTAAGGTAATAATCATATATAAAGGTTTGATTCCTTGCTGCTTCTTAGCTTATTATTTTCCACAATTTTATTTAAACCCAGTGCACGAGCAACAGATGAGTATGAAATGGCAAGAAAAAAGGTCGCGGCTTTTGTAAACGCGCCAGAATCTAGTGAAATCGTGTTCACAAGAAATGCTACTGAAGCGATTAACCTTGTAGCTTATTCATGGGGGCTTTCTAATTTAAAAGCCGGTGATGAGGTGTGTGCTTTTAGGCCTTTTGTTTTAATATTCTTGAATAAAAACGTAACTATTCTTGTAATCGGCTTTAATATCAATACCTGCAGATAGTTGTTACAATTGCTGAACATCATAGTGCCATTGTTCCATGGCAAATTCTATCTGAGAAGACTGGTGCGGTTTTGAAGTTTGTTAGTTTAACAGAGGAGGAAGTCCCGGATACCAAAATGCTACAAGATTTGCTTTCCAAAAGGACTAAACTGGTGGTTGTTCATCATGTCTCAAACATGCTTGGTATGTATGTATGTATGTATGTATATGTTACGTGCATCGTCTTTGACCAATTTTGGTTGCAAAAGTTTTTATCTGTGTGATGTAGACGGCATGATATTTTAAAATGTAGCTTCGGTTCTTCCAATTAAGAATATTGCTCAACGGGCACATGATGTTGGGGCAAGAATACTGGTGGATGCTTGTCAAAGTGTACCACATATGGTTGTTGATGTCCAAGATCTTGGCGTTGATTTTCTTGTTGCTTCTTCTCACAAGGTGAGTTAGTTTCACTAAAGGTTGATCCCAGTTACGGTTGTGCATGGGTCGGTTTGTGTCAGTTGTGGGCTAAAACCATTCGGCTTTGGTTTTTTCAGTTTTGATTTGGGTTAAGTTTGGTTTTTTCGGCTCAAAATAATTAATTTGGGCCTAAATCTTTTTGTTAATTGATGGCTACTTGATTATTATGCATTTGGGCTATAATATGGATTACACTGTTTATTAAACTCTCAAAAACCTTTGAGATTTAAAATTTAAAATGTAAATTCATAGATTCGGTTTGATTTTTTGGTCTTTATTACATGCATAACCGAAACCGAACTGAACATTTGGTTTTTACCACATAAAACCAAACTGTCGGTTTTTGTTAGGGTTTGGTTATTTTGATTTGGTTTTTTCAGTTTCATGCACACCGCTTCCCCAATCACTTGCTTCTAAAGTTGTCTTTTTATAAGAAACTAGCGTGTCATACCTATTTCAATAATAATTTAATTATTTAAATAAAATGATTTTGATTGAAAATGCACCAGTTGAGTTTCAACATACCAAATATTTTTAGCTATTTTTTATTTTATTTTATTTTACCATTTGGTCTGTTAAGAGATACAACATAACCTGAATCGACATGTTCATAAATAATTGACTTACAATGGTCACTTGTAAATAATACATATTCGATGTTTATGAATTGAGGGATAAACATGCTTCAGATGTGTGGGCCTACAGGCGTTGGTTTCTTATATGGAAAGAGTGAACTATTGGCTTCTATGCCTCCATTCTTAGGTGAGTCAGCTTTATATAAACAAACCTCAACCACTTACCTGTTTCACTTGGGACATTCTTCTAATACATAAAGTTGATAGAGTTTTTGAGTGTGTCTTTATGGTTGATATTGCAGGTGGTGGGGAAATGATTTCTGATGTTTTCCTGGACCATTCTACGTATGCTGACCCTCCATCCAGGTCGGCTGACTCGATCTATTATAACCTTGTTATAAACTTTGACTCTTGAGTTCAAAGTAGAGTTATAAATGTCTTTTGCATCAACCATCCACATGGACCCGCCTGAACTTTGATTCTTGCGTCTTGAATCCATGGTTATGATGTTTCAGATTTGAGGCTGGAACACCTGCGATTGGGGAAGCTATTGGTTTAGGAACAGCAATTGATTATCTTTCTCAAATTGGCATGCAAAAGATTCATGATTATGAGGTTATTTTCATCTGTTCCGTTCTTGCTTTTATATTCATCTTCTTTGTCTTTATACATCAAAATAACTGAGTTTTCAAATTTCAATCTATCTCAACTAGTATTACTGAAGTTTGGTAAAACGGGTGGTGGGTCGGGTCAGTTAACGATCCAAAACTGCATTCAGGTCAAGCGGATCCTTTTTTAAAATGCCAATTTGGTTCAGGTCAAAACAGGGTTTGACCAAATGGTCTAGGGTTGAAACGGGTCGTTTAGACTTTAGAAAATAATTACAGGTTCTTTTTGAAAATCTGAATTTGGTTCAGGTCAAAACAGGTTTTGACCAAAATGGGCTCGAGTTGAAACTTGGTCGTTTTAGAAGAACAAAGAAACAGGTCCTTTTGAAAATCCCATCTGGTGCAGATCAAAACGGGTTTTGACCAAAATCGGCTTGCTTAAAACGGGTCGATTTAGAAAAAAAAAAGTGAAAATGGGTCTTGTTTGGTTTAGTTCGGGTCAAAACGGGTGTTGCTGGCCCATTTTATAGTTTAAGTAGACCCAATCAGTCCATTTAGTAAACAAAAATTTCCCTAATCAATCAATTTTATGAAATGGTGTCTCATGATTGCCAGGTGTGATTTTACCTTAAATCATCATTTAATTTTGTTTAATAGGTAGAGCTGGCTAATTACCTTTATGAAAACCTTCATGCGATTCCCGGTGTTCGTATCTATGGGCCGGCGCCTTCACAGACGGTTCATCGGGCGGCTCTATGTTCGTTCAATGTTGAGGGCCTTCATCCCACAGATGTAGCCACTTTTCTTGATCAACAGGTATCCAGTAAAAACACCAACTTTGACCTTATAATATCCAAATACCATTAAACCAAACAATCATATTTAGTGATGATCTTGTTTTGGTACAGCATGGAGTAGCCATTAGATCCGGGCATCACTGTGCGCAGCCACTTCATCGGCACCTAGGGATAAGTGCAAGTGCGCGGGCCAGTCTTTATTTCTACAACACGAAAGAAGATGTTGACGACTTTATTCGGGCACTTAATGATACCATTGGTTTCTTCAACTCTTTCAAGTAAATCTTGCTAATCTACAATGAAATGTGTTCGTATGTGAGGCTACACGTATTTGGATATTCTCTTGTGATGTATTGATGTACTTTATATTTTATTTTATCTTTTGAAAAAGAAACTAGCATATATAATGAAAATAAACATAATAGTATCTTATTAGAATTGTGTCCAAACCTATACGAATCTTAAATGTGAAGTGCTAGCTAAGGCGATCACTTCACACACAGAAGCACCAACATTTATAAGTTTGGTGTATACTAAGTACAGGTAGAAAGTTGAGAAAAATCCATTTCGAGTCTATTGCTCTCATATTAGGGTCCATTACCCAACAGCATGTTAAGGGTGCAGTCACTTTTACCACAGCGAACGGAGTTGGGGGTGTGTACATTCGTGACTTGTAAAAGTTTTAACAGTTCTAAAGAAACCGACTGGTTAAATTTTGAGGCATGCATAGGTGTTAGGGATTGCTTATTTTAACCTACTTATAATCTTATTAACTTTTTGAAAAGTAATAACGCGTTCGGGATTGGTTTTGTGTGGGGGAAAAATTGATAAGTCACGCTTTTATGACTTAAAATCATTGAAAAAGTAACAAGGAGCTAAAATAAGGAATCCGAAACACCGCCAAAGAAAGAACCCATGAGACTTGTTACTCTTTAAAAAAGTAACTTCCACCTTCTGCACAATAAATCAACACATCCACTCACCACATCATGCAAAAGTGATTTTCGAGTGTCGGGCTTATGTAAAACAGAAGTGATTAGCGATATCTCAGTTAAAGAGAGAAAACAAAAGGCTTGAAACACACTTTTTATATATTAAGTAGGGCTATATAAAAGAGTTGCAGCATCTGTGGAATTTAAATGAGGTCCAATACACAAAATATCAGTACATGTACCAAATTAGATCCACCTCTTTTTCCTCTATAAATTAGACCGTTGAAAGACAAAATTTTCTTTGGAAAAAGACAAATTCAAAATTTAAAAACTGTAAAATTTCCTTGAGTTTTTGCTTGCTCATTATGGAATCAAACAAGTAAATGCTTCTCAGCCATTGAACTTGTGTTGGTTCACTAACGCCGTAGTGAAGGAAGCAAGCAATCATACATTCGTTCCATGCGCGAAGTCACCATTAGCTTATGTGCAGTCTGCAAGTCTGGCTTCCCTAAATCGCTGATATCCTGCCTCAAACTGTCCACAGACATAATGCATAAGTACATATGCTTATAACACATATAAAGTGTAAACACCTCAAGTTACATAATAAATTTATTTAGAAAAAAAAAACAAAAGCAAACTAACCACTGCCATTCACCGGTAGCCTTTGCTTGCGCCTCCACTGCTCTATAAAGGCGGTCCAAGGTATACAAAACCAATCCATACATACATTGAGCATCCTTTTCCTGCAACAACAAATCAAATTCATTTTGCACGTTAATATCAATTTCAAGTTATTGGTAAACAATAATAAAAGAGTAGCATTTACCAGCCCCTGGTCGATACGACTCTGGAACTGCATAATTCTCTTCTCAACTTCCACTATTAATAATCTTCTTTGCACCCGAGCAATTCTCCCTTTGCCTTCTGCCCTAGTGTCCTGGAAAACAAAAATTATAAGAAAATTGGTAAATGTACTATAGAGTATTTGCATGCTAAATATAGATATAAACAAAATATATATTTTTAGCATACCTGTTTGAACCATGCACGTAATAACATGAGGACAACAAGCGAGAGAAAAAACGCAGGTAAAGCAGCAAGGATAGCAAAGTTAATCTCGTTGGCCCGTAATATCTGGTTGAGTTCAAGCATTGCCCTATTTGTAATACCATCATTAGAAAATAGTTTTAATTATCATAAATTAGAAAATAGTTTAAAGAAATTATGATTGCAACTTACGTTTCAATGTCAAGTTTTAACTTCTGAATCTGTAAATTGCAAAAAAAAAAAAAAAACATAAACAAGGTCAGCTGACATAGTTTGAAATTAGGGGTGTTCACGGTCTGGTTTTGACAGTTTTAGGGACAAACTGTCAACCAAACCATTAGTACCGGTTTTTGATTATCGAACAAGGGTGGGAGTATGTTACTTGAATAAGCATTGCACGAGCAAGTTCACCCCCGAGAAGATTCTGAATTGGATGCATAAGCTCCTTCTCGTATCTACAAAATGTTTGATTAAATTTTAGAAAAACGGGAAATTGTTGCAAATATTACGCAACAAAGAGGGAGTACGGGTTTGCAAATATCGTGTAACCCAATTACCCAAACATGATCCATTTAACCTAAATATCATCTAAATGAGTTAAATGGGTTGACAAGTTGGTGGGTTGTAATCAAGTTGTAAACGTGTTAAAACGGGTTTCAGGGTTGTAATAAATGGCTTGGTGGGTTGACCGCTTTAATATACATATTAAACAAGCCAACCCAAACACAAAAACCTGACTATTTTCATTCAACCTGTAAATGATCCATAGTCAAAGATATCAATCCTAACCTGGACACACTTAAAATCATGTAACATGAACACAGCCTGTTTAACCCATTTATCTAAACAAGTCAAACAGGTTGACAAGTTAGTAGGTTGTAATCAAGTTGTAAACTTATTAAACGGGCTAACGGATTGTAATAGACAGGTCAAACTGGTCAACCCAAACATGACATGTTTAACCCCATTTATCTAAACAAGTCAAATGGATTCAAATACATACCTGCCCATTACTATTTCAAGCAATTCCTGATCCGATGCATTTTCTGGGAACTTTTGACCTTTTGTCTGCTCAGTAAATGCCAACAACATTCTGCAAAAAAGGATTCATATAAAAATACAGAGTTTGTTACACCCGCCTTTTAACTGTGCAACTAACCTGTGTAGTGAGTTAGAAGTTAATTGCACCTCCTCAAGTTCCATCACTCCCCTATGCCTTTTTCTAAACGTCTCAAAAAGCTCATCTCTTATAGCTATAAGCTGAAATAAAATAAAATGATATAGATTATTATTGCGCAATAATATCATATTTGTGATCACAAATAACATGATATATCTTTTAGAAAGTTAACTCAATAGACAAAAAAGTCTTACTGGTTGCTCTACATGGTCAGTCATAAAAACGGTTACAGACTCTTTTGCATCCGAAATCCAATTATCAATGTCAGAACTCCCAGCCAATCTACTATGACGGAAAAGCCATAGTGAAAAGATTGTAATTCCAACCGCACCGACAGTGTAGCGCATCCAATGTTGAGTCATTTTTCTTGGCTTCTGGTGTTTGGCAACCTAAGATAAAACAATAGCATGCATTATCTTAGGGTTTAGGATTAGAATTTAGTAGGGTTGTACACGAACAGAACGAACACAAACGCAGCATGTCCATGCTCGTTTGTTTAACATTAACCAAAGACAAACAATTAAATGAACAAGGTTTGTTGTTCATGTATTGTTCATTAGAAAATAAACATGTTTGTGTTCGTTCAGGTTCGTTAGTTGACAGTATAAACAAATGGTTCACAAACATAAACAAATTAATATAACTTAACATAGATCACGAAAATAACTGAACTAAAACCAATTAAAAGTAAATGTGGACAAAAATATGTGTTGGGCCTAAAACCTTAGTAAAACTAGAATAAATTGAATGGGCCTGTAGCATTTAAATGAGCATATAAGTGAACGTAAACGGACGAACTTAAACAAATGTAGACTAACATATATGAACGTAAACGGTGCGAACATAAATGAACGAACATAACATGTTTTCATTTTCGTTCGTTTAACTAAGTGAGCAAAATTTTTTGTTCATGTTTGTTTATTTATAATTTAAACGGACATAAACGAATTTCCTGCCAAACAATTCTGAAACATAAATGAAGGAACGAGACATGTTTATGTTGTTGGTGTAACTAAACGAACAATTTCTTTTGTTCATCTTAATAAACAAACATAGACAAACTTCCCGCCAGTCAGTTCGTGAACAGTTCCCTAAACATTCGGTTCATTTACATGCCTAGGGTTTAGTGTTTGGGGATTAAGGTATAGAGATTAGGGTTGAGGGGATCAATCAAAACCATAGCCTTAAGCATATTTAGCATTCAATGGAGTATATTAGGATTCAGTTTTTAAGGCCATGGGAGAAAGAGAGCAACATGATTTTAAAAATAAATATGCAAATAGAAAGTATGAAAAAAGACATTACCAAGAGAGATAAGTATACATCAAGCTTGCTTAGATTCAAATAAATCAAATTAATGTTATCTCTAATCGCGCAGTCGGTCCACTGAGAGCCTTGTTGGTTTATACCAGGCAGTTTCTCAAACAACAAAGGCGCCGAATAACTCCCATCAACAGAAGAACCGGGCTGCATATTCAATTGTAAGTTTAACGAACAACATGTACGTACGCGTATGAAACTATGAATTGAGAACTAAAATGTTAAATTACCTGGCGTATTGCACTAACATGTCCAATTGATGTTTCCAGTTCTAAAAACAAAGCATTTATCGTTCTTAGTAACGAAGTCACTGACTTCTCGGGCTCCTTCAAGATCTGCTCCCCAACTTTGTCAACTTCCACATAGACCTGATGAGTTACAAAATACAGATTCATTATTCATAGGGCATCAAAATGGATACTTGATTCAACGATAATAATATTGAAAGAGAGAGAATGAAACCGTACCTGTGCTAAAAACGTAGCTAATGAGTATCTTAAACTAGTTAATACAATTATCCTCTCGGATATATGTGCAGATGCTGCAGTAGTAAGACTCTGCATGCCAGTACCATGGAAAAGATAATCATGTAGCAATTGGCCCGAACCATCGAGAAACGCTTTAGGCCCTCTTTCGAAAACCATGAAGTATGCTTTCTGAGAAGTAGATCCCTGATACAGTGACAATGGAGATGAGAATTTGTAGCAACATGTAGAGGAAACAAAGTATTAGAATTAGAAACCTCTGCTCTAGCTTGCCAAAACTGTAAATTCTTGTCAACACTATGCAAGTTGAAGAAAATATGTTCCAGTATGTCTCCTAGAACCTCATGGACTCTGGATGCATCAGGTGTCAGCCTGGATCATGAAACGAAGCATATGCTATACGTAAGTAAACCCTAGGTAAGTAATTAATTAATTAATCAGGTGCGTAGGGAAATAACTTGTAGTGGTGAAGAGACGCTGTGGGCAAGGGAAGCGGGAGGCAGTTCCCACGGCGTCTTCGTGTGCGCTTGCAGAGGCTGGAAACCCTCTCCAAGAATGTGATCTTCTCGCCCACCTTCAAATCCGGTAAGAATCCTTTGCGGAGGATTTTGGAATACAAGGATTTCAATGATGAGTTTGAGGAAGAAGAAGAAGAAGAATAATCTTCCATCGCTGGTTATTGCTTCACGCAGTTGGAATCTATCTGGTTGTCAACAACCCTATGGGTTTTTTTTACCACTAACGTTTAACTAAGGAAAGGAAAGCAAAACATTTCCATTCACTTTCTTTCTTTTTTTTTTTTTTTCCTTTCCTTTTCATTCATTCAATTCATTCTAAAATGAAAGGAAAGAATTTATACTATAAAACCCTTTATTTTTCTTTTCTTTTCTTTTCTTTAATGAAACTCAGGAACACACTTATTGTTCTTTTCTTCCTTTAATGAAACTCAGGAACACAACATTTTCTTTCCATCCCTTCATTTCCTTTCCCTTGTTAAATGAAACTCGGGAACAGAGTGCTAGGGTTGTCAATAAGAATGATTCAAAACACACCTCTACCTCGCTACATTCATCATTGTATGTTCTATAATTAGAATTAGACGTTAGTCTCACCGTAGGAGGGGGTCTACGATCAACCTCTGGCAGCGTGAGAATCACTCAGTGATATGATACGGTAATGAGATTATAGGAGTTAGTATGAAGAGAGAGTAGAGAGAAATAGGGTGAACGAGAATGAGTATACCTTAGGCTGAAATGTTCTTTTTATAGGCAGTCGGAAGCTTATCTATGGAAGCTTAAGCTTTTTAAAGGGAAATGGTCAACTCCTCTTTCAGCTTATGCAGATTATTAATACCTTTTCCGTGCAACCCGTGTTCTGCTTTTATCTGCCATGTCGTCACTCTTGCTTAATGGCAGGTACCAGATTTATGTCAGTCTATGACTTTTTCTGCGGTTTATTGTAGCGAGAGCTCCTCTGGTCAACTTAGGAATCTTGCTGGGGAAGCTTCGAGCTTTCCCGTCTAGCAGCTTGCTGCTTTTATGTTCCTAAGCTTCCCTAGCTTAAGAGTGAGTAAGGGTATCCACTTCATCAGCCCCCCAGTCAGAAGTATTCGAATTGCAATGATGAATGCTTGTGACTTAACTCTTTTTTCTTCATGATGTCCCCCTTGGGTGTTTAATGCCTTTGGACTCAGCGGCATACCTCTTTATAGACCAATGCGTTATCCATTTTGCTATTTTTGGGCTTGTTATAAGGAAGCCCAAGAGCTGGAAAATGTTTCATTGTCGTGGGGTCTGGAAGCTTATGACCTATACTTTTCGCGTTTGAAATTTAGGGTGGAAGCTAGAAGCTTCTCATAGTGACCTTTCGATCATTGTTGTGGCTTTCAGTTTAACGACTGTCTCCTGCTATATCTGACTGATTTGACGCTTATGGCAGGAAGTCATTATGCTACTAAGGTGACAGCTAGCCCTAATTTGATCTCAACCTTCCACCTATCCCTATCCTTCGGGGATTTGAAATTCAAAAATTTCTTTATAACTCCCAAAGGACCGCCATTTAAGCAACTCTCCGTCTTTCTCGCCTTTTATCTCTTAGTTATAACCTCCTTTTTCCTGTGGTTTCTTCCCTCATCTTTTCTTTAAGGAAGACAGCTTTTCTTCCTTCCATCCTTCTTTTTATCATGGGTTCCAAAGCAGACATGGCTACCCAATTTTCCAAACTAACTCAAGCGGAACTCGATCGGTTTTGCTCGGAATATGGGATATGGGCCGATCTTAAGCCGGAGTTACCCAAACCTTCAACCTCGTTTCCGGTTGTCCTCGAGGCAAGGTTGCACTTTATACCCGGTATTTCGACCAATCCAACCTCCGATATCCTTTTTCCAAGTTTTTTCTTAATGTTTTGGAGTATCACAGCGTTTGCCTTGGCTAATTGGCTCCTGTTGGTGCCGCTAGGATATGAATTGTAGTTTCATAACTGAGTATAAAATCAATTTCGTTGAATAGGATATATATGCTACCCCCAAAATGTAAAAGCGTTTAAAAAAGGGGGTGTGAGAAACTCATCTTGAAACCGAAGACAAACTTGTAATAAAAGCCGAAAGCACAATAACGAAACCGAAGCAACCGAAAGTACGTTAAAGAATCCGAAACGATTGAACTTCTCGAACTATAATTAAAACAAAAACAAAGTCTAACTAACGGGATTGAAAAAGTTGTAAATATTTGGTTAACAGAGTTAAGCATTATTTTAATGTATTTTATTAGCATTTTATAATATGTTATTATTTTTAAGTTTTAACGTTTTAAATTAATTAAATATTAATTTAACTAACATGGGAATTTTATTATTAATATAAGAATTCTAACGTTGATGGAGCGTCAATTTTAAAGGTTAAACTTTGTCCGGAAAACGTTAGTGTAATATAAAGATTAACAAGCTAGAATCTTATAGTTAACAAATGGAATCATATTAATGATATTATATTATTTAATTATGAGTTTATTACTAAATGAGAATGATATTATTTACGAAGCACGAGTTTTATTGATATATTTTATTCCCGAACATCATTTGTTTAGCGTATGAAATGATACTAATAAAATGCGAAATTAATTAATATAATATTAGCGGGTTTTCACGACACTTAACGATTATAAAACAAAACAAAAGTTGTTTTATTTGAATGAAAATTGGCAAAAATAAGTTTGAGTATTATATTATTTGTAGTCATAAATTCTATCAGTCTAAGATTTATCACGAATGCGTTATTTAATATATTTTATCCATTAACGAAAAAAAGAAAAAAAAATTAACAATAATAAATGTTACAATATTAACGGTTTGTCGTGAATCGGAATCGAGTATGAAAAAGTTGGTTTTTAGATGCATAAAAACAATAAAATATAATTTCTAACAAATTTTATTGAGATTAAAACAATTTTATTTAATTTATAACAATTGCAACAATTTAATTTGTTTATTACGAAATACGATAAATAAAAAAATGAAGTTTAAAAACGTGTTGACTCGGGTTCAAACCCAGGTCGTATAGCTTAGTCTATCAGGTAAAAACCAGTTGGACCAGATTACATCTTCGGTAAAATAACATAAACAGAAGTTTATAACTCATTATCCATGTTTATCTTCTTTACATTCAACCCTAGATTTCAATTCGATTAGATTGCTTCATGTTTGTCAATTTTATGTTAGGGGTTTCAATTGTCACCCAAAAACTAACAAAATCCATATGTTAGTTACCTGGAAAGATCTTTGGTTGATGGAGAACGAGACTCGCCAGAAAACGGATTTTAAATGGAGAATTTCATGATATATAGATTATGTTAGATGAGATTGAAGGTTGGTACGAGTTTAGATTGAGGTTAGCGGCCTATATATACTACCAATTGAAACGATTAGTGTTTAATTGATGATAAATGCGTTTCCATAAATTCGGCCGGCGGTTTACGAAGTCTACGGATCAATTAACTCGTGTTTGAATGTTATAATACGTTATGGGCAAGGATTGCTATATGTTAATGAAGATTTAAGCCGTTACAACAATCAATTTGGTCAAAACGCAAGTAAAACGGGTTATTGGGGATTGCCGGAAAATGTCGCCGCCGCCGGCGGTCTATTGCCGGAAAAACGGGATGAGGGGGGGGGGGGGGGCTGGTAGTTGGTTTAATATAATACTAATTTAATTTAAATGAATTTTCATTTTTGACCCCTGCACTTTAAAGTTTGATTTAAAATAGATTATAAATTATAATTGCATTATAGACCTTGTACTTTGGAATACATTCAAAAGTGGAATAATAGTTAGAAAATTTGGATGATTTTTATACTATACCGCATAGTTTGAGGATTGTGTAAATTGCAACTTAAATTCTCGGAGTTTCGATATTGAACAAAGTGAATAATAAACGAACGAACGACATCATCGAGGAAATTTATTAATGAGGAATAATAAATAAAATACATCGAAACGAATTTGAGGAATATATATTTATAACAAAACCGAAAATTTGAAATGGGTCGGGTTTTCGTGTTTGAAAAGTAATGAATGCTACAGGATTCACAACTTTTGAAAATCTCGTCCCGAAATAAAATAAAAATAAAATTTTACAAGAAAACAACTAATATATGGAGTTGTTTAAAAGTTTTAACAACTTTTTTTTATATACATAGTTAAATAAAAACAATAACGTCGATCTTTGAATGACCCGAAAGTCGCCACAAATGGGAATATGGCAAGGAAACTTCTATATAGGATGTACCAGCGGCGTATCCACAATGCCCTTATCATACTGCATTCGCCCGTCTTTCAAAATCATTTCAGGTTTCGGGTTATTGCACACAACGTACTTATTATGTCTTCCATGCGAGGAAATAGAACAAATCAAATAATTAAAACGATTCGTGTAATAATAAACTCAACATAATAAACATGTTCATAGTCTCAACTTAAATGATTACGTTCATAGGAAATCGGTTATAGACCATGAGATGGAATTAACAAAGTAAACCGATTCAGAATGCAATATGCATGAACATAGTTCGCTAATTAACAAATAACTAAACTCGATATTAACTTCGTAAACAACCTTCGAAAGAAATCGATACGTAAAATTATTTCGATAATATCCAAACTGAAAAATATATATAACAATAAATCTGTATGAAGAAGAGAGGAAAACGAAAGATGACTTACGATGCTTGTCTTCTCGAAGATGGGTGTTGCGGTATGAAGGTTATTATGGAGGTGATAGTATGATTTCTTAACCTGAAACTCGTGGGCAATGGCAAAGAAAGAAAAAGAAATGATCGTTTGGGATTCGTTCAAGTTTGTGAAAATCGGTCGTAAAAACGTGATGCTTTTGTAACTTAAAGAAAATTATAATAATAATTTGCTTGATAAAAAAATATATCCTTAGCTAGTGCTAAAACTTGGAAAACTTAGAAGAAATTTTTTATTTTAGTGTAAATTTTTTTTTGTTGGTTGCCGTTTTAGAAAAATAGATGTTGCAAGATAAAATAACTTGTTGATGATAATATAACAGCCTCACGGCTTAGGAATTATTTAAAGCAAAATATTTTATTTTATTTTATTTTAAGGGTTTTATAATAATAATAATAATAATAATAATACTAATAATAATAATAATATTAATGGTAGTAATAATAATAAAATTAATAAAGGTATTGAAAATAATAATAGTCTTGATAATATTAATAGTGATAAAAATGACTCATTTGAATTGTTGTAAAGTTCTTTTGAAGAAAATCAACTTGAATATATTTCATATTACAGAATATTTCTTGAATATATATATATATATATATATATAAATTAACTATTTTAAAATAATATAGATTTGAAATTTCACGTAAAAGAGTGTTTATAAAGGAACTAAATGTGGGAAAAGTGTGCAAAAATACAGATAGGTTTGAAAAGACTAAGTATTGAAGCCGAAAAAATGAATAAACTTTTAGAGGACAAGGAACGTGGAGTAAGGCATTGCATGACGGAAGCAAGTTAGGCCTTATAGCGCGTGTGCTCGAGTTATTATCATGGTAGCAGGCTTGAAGCATGAGTATAAGGTAGAGCAGAAGGTTGGGATGAATGGTTGGGTAATAGGTCATGAGAATAAATATGTAGTGTTGGGTATGTATAGTTACAAGGCAAAAGTTGATAAGTTGGCCGAAATTATCATAGTTTGGAGTATTTTGATATTGCGGTAGCAGAGTGGTGGATTACAAGTATTACGCAAAGGGTCGATTTCCGTGTAAGTATTTTGTTGGGTTAGGTTTGAGTATCCAAGAGTTGTGTTAGGTTTGGATTGACTTAGGCATGTGTTGTTGTGGTAGTGATGAATTTTTGGTTATCATGGTCGAAATTGCGATGGTCAATTGTTTGATGATCTGGGTTGTCGTTTTGTGGGTTGAGTTTCGAGGGCAACGCCGCGGAGAACGAGAAGGCATATCGCGAAGCGTGAGGGATTCATATGACATGAGTCGTAAATTTGAAATTTGTATTAAAATAAAAAGAAACATTACATGAGAGATTCCTAAAATTGGAATCCATCTATAAATATGAAAATAAATAAATGAGTACAATCGCATGAAACAAAATTTGAAATTGAAATGCTCATGAGTCAGCATGAGTTTTCGCATTTCAATAATAATCTAGTAAAGTTTGAAAAAAATATATCAAATTTTGAAATATAAACATGGAATGAATACAACCCAATAGAAGTAATGAAATCGAATTGAAAATCGAGTGTTTATGTACCGCCATAACTTTTTGACTTTTCAATTTAAAACCATAATAACAATTAATTGTATAAAGAAAACGAATTGAAAATCAACAATTCTTGTATCATCATGAATTTTCGTGCTTTCATTTCAAAATATACGAAATAATGAGTATTTACAAATAAAGAAAACAAATAGAAAATCGACTATTCATGTATCACCATGACTTTTCAGATTTTCAAAACAGTAAATGAATATATAAATAAAGGAAACGAATTGAAATTCAACAAAACCCAATGACTTTTAAAACCGCAATATAAACAATTGAGTCTTTGGAATCACACGTTGTATGAATTATTATAACTTGTATGTTCAAAAATGCGAAATCAAATCAAACTGAAAGTTGGGTATTCGTGTATCACCATGACTTGACAGATTTTCAGTTAAAACACACAAATCAAAATGCGCAACCAAAGCGAACCAAAAGCTGGGTATTTGTGTATCACCACGACTTGTCAGACTTTTAGTTAAAACACATTGTAAAACATTGTGGGTCGGAGTCACACGTCGCATGAACCACCATGACTTGTGTGACATCCTAAGGAGTGCAACCATATCCTTATCACAAAGAGGGCATGATCATAGTTGAAAACATAAAGTTGTGATTCATATGGCGTTTGGTGTGGTACGTTTTGGCCTAATAAGTTCCATGCCCTTCCCGAACTCTCCAGGTAAGCAACTAGGTCCGACGTCTGATTGGATATATGCGCGTTGCTTATCCTTAGGTTTCAATAACCTTGGTGTCAAGACTTCGGAAAACAAGCACGTCCCCCTTCCAGTTACTACATACCCGCCACGTAGAACCATATAGTCACGGCTCTGATACCAATATGTAACACCCCGGCTAAAGCGGAAACGCCCGAGTGTGACGTACAGATTATTCAAAACACGTGACACTATTAAGTGACAATATTATCATTAATTGGTTTAAACATCATATACACAAGTTTGTAAACAAGAAATACAAGAAAATATTAATACAACTAAACATTTTGTCCATTTGTTTAAATAACCTAAGTCTAGTGTCTTCTCCAAGTATCATCATCTAATGTTTGTACCTGCAACATATACATATATATATAATACGGTCAACTAACTTAATAGTTGGTGAGTTCACACAAGTTTTGTATAAATAAGTAAAAACCATGCAATTCCGTGAAGCTTGTGAAAATTAAACTAATTCACATGCAATGTCCTTTCCAGTCGGTAACAACCAACGTACTCGGATCGGGGGTCCCTTTTCCACTCATAACAAAATGGTCCTTAGTGCAAAGGGGGGGTGTGTGATCATACTTATTGAGGCAACCACTTGCTAAGCACATAATCAAGTAAGCACATAAACACACAAGTCCACGATATGAATTGCAGTTTCATAACTGAGTATAAAATCAATTTCGTTGAATAGGATATATATGCTACCCCCAAAATGTAAAAGCGTTTAAAAAAGGGGGTATGAGAAACTCATCTCGAAACCGAAGACAAACTTGTAATAAAAGCCGAAAGCACAATAACGAAACCGAAGCAACCGAAAGTACGTTAAAGAATCCGAAACGATTGAACTTCTCGAACTATAATTAAAACAAAAACAATGTCTAACTAACGGGATTGAAAAAGTTGTAAATATTTGGTTAACGGAGTTAAGCATTATTTTAATGTATTTTATTAGCATTTTATAATATGTTATTATTTTTAAGTTTTAACGTTTTAAATTAATTAAATATTAATTTAACTAACATGGGAATTTTATTATTAATATAAGAATTCTAACGTTGATGGAGCGTCAATTTTAAAGGTTAAACTTTGTCCGAAAAACGTTAGTGTAATATAAAGATTAACAAGCTAGAATCTTATAGTTAACAAATGGAATCATATTAATGATATTATATTATTTAATTATGAGTTTATTACTAAATGAGAATGATATTATTTACGAAGCACGAGTTTTATTGATATATTTTATTCCCGAACATCATTTGTTTAGCGTATGAAATGATACTAATAAAATGCGAAATTAATTAATATAATATTAGCGGGTTTTCACGACACTTAACGATTATAAAACAAAACAAAAGTTGTTTTATTTGAATGAAAATTGGCAAAAATAAGTTTGAGTATTATATTATTTGTAGTCATAAATTCTATCGGTCTAAGATTTATCACGAATGCGTTATTTAATATATTTTATCCATTAACGACAAAAAGAAAAAAAAATTAACAATAACAAATGTTACAATATTAACGGTTTGTCGAGAATCGGAATCGAGTATGAAAAATTTGGTTTTTAGATGCATAAAAACAATAAAATATAATTTCTGATAATTTTTATTGAGATTAAAACAATTTTATTTAATTTATAACAATTGCAACAATTTAATTTGTTTATTATGAAATACGATAAATAAAAAAATGAAGTTTGAAAACGTGCTGACTCGGGTTCGAACCCAGGTCGTATAGCTTAGTCTATCAGGCAAAAACCAGTTGGACCAGATTACATCTTTGGTAAAATAACATAAACAGAAGTTTATAACTCATTATCCATGTTCATCTTCTTTACATTCAACCCTAGATTTCAATTCGATTAGATTGCTTCATGTTTGTCAATTTTATGTTAGGGGTTTCAACTGTCACCCAAAAACTAACAAAATCCATATGCTAGTTACCTGGAAAGATCTTTGAGATAAAATCCATGCCTTGTAAATTATCGTAACTTTCATATTAGTGTTAAAATTATAATATTAAAATAATATCAAACCGTTAAAATTATCGTTAAAGCCTAAAAATAATATTAATTATCTATGCTTTAAAATAATAAAAGCTAATAAAATATTATATAATCCCAAAAAGTAAATTATTTAAACTTTTATAATCCCGTTAGTTAGTCGCTAAATTCTCATATTTACTTTATTTTATTTATAGTTTGTGAGATTCAATTGCTTCGGTTCCGTTTGCGCGCTTTCGCTTTTTATTTCAAATTGATCTTCAATTTTAAGGTGAGTTTCTCGCACCCCCTTTTTACTCTTTTATTACTTTTGGGTGTAGCACATATATCCTATAAAACGCAAAGTATTTATGAATTCGTTTATAAAGTACAATTCACTATATGGACTTGTGTGTTACTTGATTACTTGCTCAAATTTATTGCACGTGGTAGCCTCAATAAGTATGATCATACGCCCCCCTTTGCACTCCAGACCATTTTGTTATGAGTGGAAAAGAGCCACATTATCCGAGTACGTTGGTTGTTGCCAACTGGAAATGGCCTTACTTGCGCGATTACCCGAGTACGTTGGTTGGTACTGACTGGAAAGGACTTTACTTGCTCGTTTATCACTTGTCCATGAATTTTATGATTTTTATGTATTTATATAAAACTATGGGAACTCACCAACTATGTAGATAGTTGACATTATTTTATACATATGCTACAGGTACTGTTAGTAGAAGATAATACTTGGAGAAGACACTAGACTTAGGTTATTTAAACAAATGGACAAAAGGTTTAGTTGTATTTATATTTCCTTGTATTCTTTGTTTACAAACTTGTGTATATGATGTTTAAATCAATTAATGATAATATTGCCACTTAATAGTGTCACATGTGTTATGAACAATCTGTACGTCACACTTGCGCGTTTCCGCTTCCGGGTTGTTACATAAACTGTCTGTTGTTACTGAGTCTGTCTCTAAGAAAACTATGGTTTCAGAGAAAGCCTCTGATAGGGAAAAGGTGTTGCTTCCCGAGCTATATTGTTGAAGGTGTTATTCCAAATGAAGTGACCTCCATTTATGTCCCAGCATGGAAGGCTTGCAATTGTGATACTCTGAAGAGGGTTCATTTTTGTCAGGGCCTTCTTCTTCATTGCATTCCTCTGGCTGAGAAAGAGGTTGTCAAGGCGTTGGACGATGCCGAAATTATGTTTTGTAAATGGGCCAAGCTTGGTCCATACTTATCATTCTTAATGCTGGAATCTCTATTTAGTATTTATGTTAGAATTTCGAGTAGGTTATAAATTTGTCTTGTCTATTAATTGCAACAATTGTTGTTCAATAAAAATAACGATTGATATATTTTGATTAAGTTAGTTTTGAGAATTCCAGTTGTTTTTTTTTGTTTAACAAAAACGAACTCACTTTTAAAAACGCTTGTAAGTCATATGAAGTTGCATGAAGTGAATAATTGTGTGGGCATGGTGCGAATTAACACACCCTTAACCATCTGTATTTATGCAACGAATGAGCAGCATAAGAAAATAAATAGTTTTTGTTATGGTGTAGTAGGAAACTAGGAAATGGTCATGTAAAACACGTACAAGGAAGAACCGAAGAAAATGTTTTTGAAAGCAAGTGGAATTGTGATCCCTTTTTGTTGTTGGCCAAAGCAAACAAAAAGAAAGAAATAAAGAAAGAAAGAATGAAAGAATGAAAGAAAAATAGATCAAGATATAGACTAAATTCATAATTTAAGTTGAAACTCCTTTTTTAGGCTTACAATAGATAGAAAGACACGATGGCCACTGGTTCATAACCTACGGCCCACCAGTACAAATCACTGCATTAGTTAAAAGAAAGTGCTTGGAAATAAACTACTAAAATCCAATCTTCATGGAAGGTGCAAAAGTAGAGTGTTGTTTAGGTTTCATTAATTATGCTTAGGGACCCAAATCCACTGGCCTCGGCCTTCACCATCTCCACGGCCTCTGCCTCCACGACCTCCACGGTCACCGCCTCCACGGCCTCTGCCTCCACGACCTCCACGGCTACCGCCTCCACGGCCTCCGCCTCCACGACCTCCACGGCCACCGCCTCCACGGCCTCTACCTCCACGACCTCCACAGCCTCTACCAAAACCATCATGGGGACCGGGAGCATCATCCTGGGAACGAAAAAATAACTCAACTATTTCAAGGCTAATAAAAAACAACATAATATTTATTGCGGTTATAGTTTTAGTCGCACTTGTGGACAAGGTACAAATTTACCTCCACCGGAGCGACCATCATCTCCATGGCCTCTGCCGCCATGACAAATGCCACTCGTTGAATTTCATATGATTCAAACGCATATTCGTTTTCAGGCGTTTTATCCATCAAATTAAAGTTAACAGTTGCTGCATGCAAACCTACAACAGATATTCTAGAAGTTAACCAAACGGTGAAAGTCGAATGAGGCATCAAGTTCCTATATAATGTCAAGCACCTCCATGTAATCGCGGGCATCAGAATAAGGTGATGGAGGTTCCATCACAGAGAGGAAGAAAGATTCTGCCCGGTTAGTAGCATGTATTCTAACCGACCATAACTTCAAGGTTTCATCAGAAGTGTTCTCGATGGTGATCGGGCAAAATGTATTTTCACCCACAGCTACGATTTTTTCCGGCATGCCGTCATTGCCAAAGGGAAATGGAACAGAAATGACGATCATGCCCTCTTCTGGTGGGTTGTAGCAATACAAAGGTGCATCTGTGGGCAAATTAATAGGAGCCATAACCTCTACACCAAAGTCATCCGGATCCATTGGGAGGTTGGGTTACACTTTTGATGATGAGAGGTTGAATTATAAAAGTTTAAATGTGTTGGCGATGAGGTTGGGTAACATAGGTTACACTGTTCATGTATATATTGATATTGATGACGGAGGTTGGGTATCATATTGATATTGATACCAACTGGAAAAGACTTTACTTGCTCGTTTATCACTTGCCATGAATTGTATGATTTTTATGTATTTATATAAAACTGTGGGAACTCACCAACTATGTAGATAGTTGACATTATTTTATACATATGCTACAGGTACTGTTAGTAGAAGATGATACTTGGAGAAGACACTAGACTTTGGTTATTTAAACAAACGGACAAAATGTTTAGTTGTATTTATATTTCCTTGTATTCTTTGTTTACAAATTTGTGTATATGATATTTAAATCAATTAATGATAATATTGTCACTTAATAGTGTCACATGTGTTTTGAACAATCTGTACGTCACACTCGGGCGTGTCCGCTTTAGCTGGGGTGTTACAGGTTGGTATCAGAGCTGTGACTATAAGATAGGACACTAGACGTAGTGCCCTAGTTAGTTATAGCCTATTTGTTTATTTGTTTAGGGTTGCATGATTAAAAATTATGTGGGCCTCTTGTGATTGTTCTTTGCACATGTTGTTGCTTATTACTATTGATTCGTTTACGCCTCATTTACACAAGCACACACACAAGTCCAAGGCTTATGTGTAACACCCGCAAATTTTCGTTAAAAGGATTTTGTCTTGTAGAGTTTGTATTTTTAACTGATACCCGATTTGGCATTCTTAAAGGACCTCCTAATAATTATTGAGAGTCGCGCTATTCAAATTTTGGCTCAAGACATCGTATATTACAAGTTCGGGGGCCTAAGTGTAAAAAATTGTTATAACCTAAAACCCTAACTCCCCTCCCCTTACTTTGGTCCGATCGGTAGGAAGAGAGAGCCACACCACCATCGTTTTTATTCTTTCTCCAGCCAATTCCAAAGTGCCAAACTCCAATTCAAGGTACCAATGCAAGTCTTTTTCACCATTAACACCTTTATTGAACCCTAGAGATGTCATAACAGGTTAGGGTTTGAGTTTTGATTAAAACAGTTGCTGACAGATTCGTACTCGTTTATTTTTTGGTCTGTAACTCGATCAAAATTGATTTTTTTGATTGATTCTTGTTTCCATGATGTTTTAATATGAGTCTAGTTTCCAGAAAGTTATAATTTGTAATTTTTGGATGATATTTGAATGGTTTTTATGATTTTATAAAAACGTGTGTCGAAGCTAATGCGGGGAGTCGAATTCTGGTCTGTCTTCCCTACAATCCGACATCATAACTCCTTTTTGACAAGTCTAAATTGGTTGGTTCCACTTCTGGAAGTTCATATCTTGAGTTAGTATTACAACCCAATTGGAATCGTTTAATTTGGTTTGGTAATGATTTTTAAACAAATAAAATCATTTTGTTGCGCACTGAAATAGCTGCACGTACCTTTTTGTGTTGAAGGAATTTTTATGATTTTTGTGTGTACTAGAAAAATATAATAAAAATATTTTTATAAGCCTAAGACATTTATGAAAATCTGGTAAAAATTTCATAATTTATTCTTATGATTTTCCTATGTAATAAAATACATCTTTGCATGCTAAAATCTGCTCCTTATACTCGATATTGATCAATTCTTTCGGTTTAAGACTTAACCGGTGGCTGTCCAATTGAGGTCCTTTCGGGGCTTTTTTAGGTGAAGTGTTTGCTCCATCATCTTCCTAGGTATGTCATGGGTATCATACTTTAGTATCATGAGTTATGGCATTCGTTAGATTGGTCAATTGTTGATGGTGTGAAAACTAGGTTTCGGTTGTCCAGTTTGTCAATTGTTGCGTCTAGCGCGTTGTTTGAGGGAATTAACAACCAATTTAGATTTTGTAGCCCTGTTTTGATTTAAAGGCTGTGAAAAACAATATTTTTATGTTAATGCGGCTGAATTGGTTGTCGGTTGCTCAACCGGGTCGGTACAACGTAAATTCGTGTTTAATTGATAGTTTATGCGTTGTACAAGCGAATTGCCGACCCATTCAAATCGTGTAGTGTTGTGTGGACTTGTTGGCTGTAATTATACTTAATTTGGTCCACACGGGGCTGAGTTGGTTGCTAAGTGAATAAGCAACTCGTTAACGCGCGTATTCGATACAATTAATAACTTCCGGTGGTAAATTGAGAATCCTTTGTCCCCGGAATTAACTATGGGTGGTTTTGGTAAATACATGTCCTTGGGGGCTGATGTAATTGAATTTGATAAGGTTGAGGCTTTAGGTCAATCATATATTGTTGTAACGCCTCGTAGGATAAACGGGTCGGTGCGGTTTAGTTAGTAATCTTTGTGTGCAATCCGACAGACTTGTGATTTGGGGATTGGCTTAGAGGTTCTCTAACTCATTGGTATTTGCGGGACTCGTGTCAGGTGAGTTCATGATGCCCCTTATTAACTCTTTTTATGTTTTGGGCTGACATACACACTCAATTACAATTTTACCCGAATTTACTCGTTAAAACAAATTGAAGGACATTGTATAGGCTTGTTATTATTTATGCATTTATGAAACCAGGTGTGGATTATATTCTATGCCTTGGGATATTTTAGACTCGTTTTGGTCATAAATTCCTTAGGGTTATACATATTGTTTATGGTCTAGACTCGAGGATGTTAGCAGGCTTGGTGTTAATTGAATATGAGTAGACCTACTTACTTTGGTTCTTATTTTGGACTGACGTATATACTAATTTACCTCATAGCCTACGATTGTTGATATTAATTAGTTCCTTGTGACTAGATTTATGTAAATAGGCTTATTGATGTGTGTGTGCATGTTGATTATGGCCAGGTCAAATATATTACTCGGGTTTTTAAATCCCGTGGTGGAGAGGCCCGTGTGGCGTAATCATCATTTAGGCGGGTCAAATATATTAATCGGATCCTTGACCTTGTATCTCGTGTCACGTGGTGGAGAGGCTCGTGTCACGTGCTTATGTCTCGTGATCCGTGTCATGGTTTTTAAATCTCGTGGACACGCCCGGGTCATGGTTTTTAAATCTCGTGATCCGTGGTGGAGAGGCCCGTCATTTGCTAAACCGTGATTGGGTCAAATATATTACTCGGGTTATACTCGTGGTGGAGAGGCCCGTATCACGTGTTTAGGTTTGTAAGCCATGACCGGGTCAAATATATTACTTAAGTTTTCGTGGTGGAGAGGCTCGTGTCACGTGCTTATGTCTTACCGCGTCCGGTTCAAATATATTACTCGAGTCTTGGTTCGGGGTGGAGAGGCGTGTGTACACGTGTTCGACCGATGATAACTTATTTGGTATTTGTGTATTTAATTGTGTATTATTTCCTATATTGATTTATACCTAAGACTTTTGAAATGATTTATGAGTGTTATTTATGAAAACTTGAACTCACTCAGCTCTAGCTGACTTTGTGTGCATGTTAGATTGAATTTGCAGGGTAAGGATTTAGGATTATCGCTTGGACGTGCTAGAGGCTACTCGGACGGTTGAAGGCATTCCTAGTCGAGACCTTAAAATAAAAAGAACATTTTACTTTATATTTAGTCGTGGGAGTTTAATACTTAACTTTTTTTCCATTGTTTATCGTTTAGTATTTTTCCCAGTTTTGGGAATTTTGATACTTAGTAAATTCCGTTGTTTATTACTTTGAAATGATTTTTAATAATATGAACTGGTCTTTGTTTTTAAAATTTTTGTGATTTTTGGATATGATTAGTAACTATTGGATTCCCGGGATGCTGGGTCTTACATTATGCCTAAAACAAAGATTTTCAATCGATTTTATTTCGGTTTTCTGATATTTCTTCTTCATAAAGACGGTTCTATGTGGCGGGTATGTAGTAAACTGTAAGGTGGACATGTTTGTTTTCCGAACTCTTGACACCAAGGTTATTGAAATCTAAGGATAAGCAATGCGTACAAATCCAATCATACGCGGACCCGGTTGCTGTAACATCTCGGAAAAACCCATATTTATTTTAGGTTAAATATGCCAACTTCGAAAATTGAAGGATTAAAAATAATCTCAAAGACAAGTAATGGGAAAAATGAGATAAGAAAAATTAAGCATTCTTATGCTAAGGAAATAAGAAAGTCCATCCCCAATGTTTTACAAACTGGTATTTTACTCGTACCAGATTTGGTTCAAAAATGGTACAACTGGTTCAACCGAGATGTACCGGGAGGTTCAACCGGGCTCAATAGTTTACCCTATAATTCGTATAAATACAACACCAATTCATAAAATAATCCTAAAGTACATTAATAAACATTGCACATGAACCAAACATCATACATAAGTAATGATCGAGTCATTTTCGAAGTTTTATTTTACATATGAAATCAATCAATTATAAAAGATATAAAGAAACCAACCTTGTATTTACAAGATACAAAATTGGTTAATTAGTGAATCGTTGTTTAGTATGTTTAATCGTTTTAAATTTATCTGCTAGGTTAAAAGTCGTGTTTAAAAAATATGGGCCGCAAAAAAATGTCATAAATCTCTTGGTTTTAAAACAGGTATTTTCAAAAAAACCGACGGTACGACGTTTTAGCAAACCGCCTCTAAATACCGGGTGCCTTACTGAAAACCGGTTCAACCGGCTGGTACGTACCGGTTTTTAAAACATTGTCCATTCTACATGGAAAGATGGAAGAAAGTGGAAGCATTCCACATGGGTATAAATAAGGAAGATAACTTTCATCCCACATGGAAACAAGAAAAAAAAAATGAAAGCTCTTTAGGAATAGAATTTCCATAGTAATGTTCTTGTATGGCAAACCACTCTCCAAAGTCCTAGCGGAGGGTGCGAAGCACCCGACACGCACTGCGCACGGACTCAGACTCGGACTCGGGAGATGGTCGTAATGTGGCGTTTTGATGTCACACTTTGCACTTCGCACACTCGCATCGCCGCGAGCCGCATAAGGGCCGCTTTAGTATTTTTGGATAGTGCAAGGGCTGAAAGTAAAACCCTGGAATTGAACCTTCACGCGACGCGAAGATTAGACTTCAGAATCTTCGGGCTACACGGAAAACAAAATAGTTAAACCGACTTTGAGCATCTTCGCGCGACGCGAAGTAGCGGGATTAGGATTCTTCGCGCGACGCGAAGTTGCACTTTTGCATACGTGACACGTGGGGACACATGGCAGCACGAGGTGACACATGGCAGTCCTAACCGATGACTCAGTAAACCTCTGACCAGTTCGCGCGATGCGAAGATGCAGAATTTCAGCTATAAATAAAGGGGTGTTCGACACATCACAACTCACACCAACCACTTCACTTTTCACACGTTTTGCATTGTTTTGCGTGTCGCATCTCGTAGTACGTGCCAAGCCTCGAAGCTCTGACGGTTGAAGCTCTAAAATGCGATATTGGGTAGAAGTGCCGCTCGATTAGTCATAGGCATTTAACTCCAAATACCCATACGAGGTCCGAGATAATAGTCGATCAATCAATCAGAAAGCTGAAAACAGAAACAAGAATCAGTAACAGAAACTGATTTACAGACAGGGGTCAGTAACCGAAACTAATCAAATAACAGGAATAAGTGTCAGAAACTGATTACAATCATAAAAGGTGAATACGCCCTAAACGTTTCCAACTCTTTTAGAGTTTGAACTGTTTACATAGGATTTACGAATCCTTAAAACTTTGTGTTACTGATGTGTTGTAAAACACACGTATTTTCCACACCTTTTATCTACGTATTGTATTACATTTTATGTATTTTAACTTGTTTTAGATATGTTTTACATATTTTTATTTATCTTGTAGGCAAAGGGTGGAAAGGAAGAAAACCGAGCTTTTCAGAGAGCTTACGGGTCTTTTACGCATACAATTTCAAGACAAGACTCAAAGCCCGGCCCGTTTAAATCATGGAAAAGCCCAAGCCTCTTGTTAATATTATAATAAAAAAAGAAAAAAAAACCCTAACTAGGCAGAAGTTGCGATTGGACAGAGGCAGCAAGGGAAGAAAGGGAAAAAAGTTTTGTGGAGCTAGAGTTGGAGCTTGTGGCGGCTAGGGAAGGAAGAAGACACAAGAACCAAGCCTCGGGATCATTCACCACTTTTTTTTACAGCCGAGAACAGCCCCGGAACATCTCATATCCTTACATCTTTTTCATTGTTCATAGACTTTTAGTTTCTTGCTTAATTGTTGAATTGTTTTGCAATTGCTTAAGAGATTGAATTGTTTATGAGTAGAATTGATTGTTGGATGATTATTATGATGATTGGTATGAGTTATATAATGTTTTTATTGAATGCTAGCTACTGTCCAATTATGATTCTCGGCTAAAACTTGTTAGTTCTACCTAGGGATGATGTTAATTGTTAGTGTTTGATGAGTTTTATGGATTGTTTGATTGATAGACTTAATTTGTTGATATAAAGTTTGATTTAGATATGAAATAGGTTGTGTTTAAGGGCTGGAAATTTTGGGTAATTCATTGCTTAAACCCCGTGTGTCGGTTAATTAGTTTTGTGTTGATTGATCGGTGCATTGTTTGATTCTAGACTTTGTGTTTAGGGTTTGTTTGCGATAGGTACAACCATAGGGTTTTGTTGCGTGAATTTGAGGTTAAAGTACAGCGGTTAGACACCTTCTTTGAGACCGAGAGGTGATAAGAAGTTAGGGTCGTCTCGTTACCTTTGCATGCTAGATTAAGGATTGCGCGAGAGCGAGTTCGTTTCTTGTCAGGTTTAGGTGTTTTAAGCGATTAGTTGATCTATTTTGGTTTAAGTTGAATTGTTCATCTATCCTTGGTTGTGTAGTATTCATTGCCATTAGGGTCGAGTGTTGGTGAGACCGAGAGGTGAGTCAACATTAGAACGCGTTAGCAATTGTTTCCCTGTTTGGTCGTTTTAGTCGATTTTGAGTAGTTTAGGCTTGTTGAGTGAGACCGAGAGGTAATCCAGTGAGCCCGAGCGATCCTTAGTCGTGTCATCTTTAGGGACCGGTGTCTAGATATCATTCAATCCATTAGTTTGTTAGGCCTACAATTTGATTCAGACCTAGGTAGCCGTTTTTCTCCATCCTAAGTTAACACAGTTAGTTCCCCGTTAAGTTTTCTGTTTTTGGTAAGTTTTGTCAGTCAGTTAGGTTAGTTCAGTTAAGTAATTAAAAATCAAAAATCAAAAATCAATTAAATATTATTCTAAGGTAGGTCTTGTCTAGGGTTAGTAATCGTTAGCGTCTTACGTGTCCACATGTTCGATACTCGGATTTCCTAGGTCTATACTACTTGCGATCGGTACACTTGCCAGTTGTGTGTGGTTTTAGGATTTTCGTTTTAATATTAAAGCTTAGTTGTGAAGGTCATTATTATAGGGTTATCCGACGCACATCAGTTACAATAATAAGAAACGGGCATACTCAAATTAACAGTATACATGTGTCTAGATCCATACATACATGGTGACTCGGAGTTCCCCGAGGCCATGCATATCATCAAACATGCCTCTGGAAGTCTACGAGACTGTTCAGAGAAATGATATTGTGTATATGATTAATTGTACATGTACTTAGGGTAATTTTAACCAAATTGAGTTGGGTGCCTAATGAGTATTGTCACAAAGGTATTGTTGTTGTTTACACAATGGTATTGATACTGAGTCAATGTCATTCACCGGCTATGTGCTGACGTATTTTTCCCCCATATTTCAGGGAAACTGTAAAGAATAGAACTGACAGGCAAGACAGACTAGAAGATTGGAGATATAGTCATTAGAGGTGATCTGATGGCTCAGATATTTATTAAGAATAATATAAAGAATTATATTTTAAAAAAATATCAAACGGGTATTCTAACCCGACATTTTATAATTGAGTATTAATATCAAATGGGTATTCAAATCCCGAGTTTTTAATATAATAATATTTTATCTAAAAATACTTCCACTTATATTTTATTATACAATATTTAAACGGGTATTCTAACCCGATATTTTATAATTGAATATTATATTTTAAAAGACTTCCGCTAATAACTCGCAACTCTGATTTATTTTCAAAACATATACCAACTAACGGGCGTCGCACCCAGACCCTAAGTCGGGGGGTGACAGTTGCTTACCTAGAGAGTTCGGAAAGGGCATGAAACCTATTAAGCCAAAGCATACCACACCAAACGCCATACGAATCACAAATTTATGCTTTCAAACATGACCATGTTCTCTTTGTGAAAAGAATATGGTTACATTCCTAAGGATGTCACACAAGTCATGATGGTTCATGCGATGTGTGACTCCGACCGTCAATGTTTTACAATATGTTTTAACTAAAATCTGACAAGTCGCGGTGATACACGAATAACCAGCTTTGGTTCGATTTGATTACGCATTTTGATTGTGTGTTTTAACTGAAAGTCTGTCAAGTCATGGTGATACACGAATACCCAACTTTCGGTTCGGTTTGATTACGCATTTTTGATTTTTATTGGAACATACAAGTTATGATAATTCACACGACGTGTGATTTCGAAGACTTAATTGTTCATATTTCGGTTTTGAAAAGTCATTGGGTTATGTGAATAGTCGAGCTTTAATTCGTTTTTTGAGTTTATATATTGATAGAACTTTCTAAAAGTTGTGCTATTACACGAATTGTCGAGTTTCAACCCGTTCCCTTTATTTATATAATTCAAAAGGTCATGGTGATACATGAATCGTCGAATTTCAATTCATTTCCTTTAGTTATATATTCATTACTGTTTTGGGTTTAAAATTGAAAATTCGAAAAGTCATGGTGATACATGAATAGTCGATTTTCAATACTCATTTTCTCGTGTGTTTTAAAATTGAGAATTCGAAAAGTCATGGTGATGCATGAATTGCCGATTTTCAATTCGTTTTCTTTACACAATTCGTTTATTATTATGGTTTTAATTGAAAATTCAAAAAGTTATGGTGGTACATAAACACTCGATTTTCAATTCGATTTCATTACTCATATTAGGTTTGTATTAATTCTATGTTTTTATTTCAAATTTGATATATCTTACATATTTTTATTCGAAAATTTACGAGATTAGTATTATTGAAATGCGAAAACTCATACTAACTCATGAGCATTTCGATTTCGATTTCAAATTTTGTTTCATGCGATTGTACTTCATTATTTATTTTCATATTTTTAGATGGATTCCGATTTTAGGAGTCTCTCATGTAACGTTTCTTTTGATTTTGATATGAATTTCATATTTACGTCCAATGTCACGTAAATTGTTCACACTCCATGTCTTCTCGTTTTTCCTTGAAGTTGTCCTTGAAACACAACCCACAAAACGACAACCTAAATCATCAAGAAAATGACCGTTGCTATCTCGACCATGACAAACCAATATTCATCACTAACCACAACAATACAAAGCTATGCCTAAACCAATCTAGACCTGACACAACTCTTGGACACTCAAACTCAACCCAACAAAGATGCATACACGAGAACCCATACATATTCAACAACACCCATCTATTCCCACAACATGTTTCCTAACCATTTACCTTACCATATTGCTCGCACTTCAAGCCTGTAACCATTGTAACGACCCATGCACCCCGCAATACTTAGACAGGCCTAACTCGTTTCCATCACGCAATACCTTAACCCGCACTCCTTGCCTACTTAAAGTTTATTCGTTTCTCGGCTCCAATACTTAGTCTTTCCAAACATGTCTATCGTTTTTGCATACTTTTCTCACGTTTATTTCATTTAGAAACACCTTTTATGCGAAATTTCAAATCGTGATTATTTTAAAATAGTCAATTAATAAATATATATTCATATTCACAAAATATTTCTTTATGCGAAGTATAATCAAGTTATTTTCTCTAAAAAAATGAAATTTCATTTTAAATGGGTTATTATTATTATTATTATTATTATTATTACCAGTGGCGAAGCTTGGGCTTCATCACGGAGGTGACCGAAGTCACGAACCCAAAAATTTTCGGGTCGACGATTCGGTTTGGGTCGGATACAATATTACATCTATATATCTAAGTTTTTTTTATTCATTCAAACGATTGTTCTTACAAGTTACAATTAAAAAAAAACTAGATAATTTTTTAATCAACGGAGACTTAAAATATTCATAATAATGCGAGAGCCGAGAGGAAGTTAGAAGAAGAATTACAAAGCAACTCGACAACCTTTAAGATTTTTGAATTCCTCAATTATGGATTCCGAATCACATGATTTAACAATTTTTTTTCTATGTAAACCACCAAACTATTCGCGAGATACTTATCTGACATCTTATTGCGAAGGCGATTCTTGAATATTTTCATTGCTGAAAACCCCCTCTCTGTTGTTGCAGTAGAAACTGGAAGTGTCAAGATTAGCCGAACCACTCTATCAACCAAATAGTACGTCTCACATTTTTGACTTTTCACAAGACTTTTGCATAAATCAGAAATACTTGAAAACACCACTTAGATTGGTATTCTTTGGCATTTCAAAATTAAAATTATGCAATTGATATTGTAAAAGAGTAATTTTTTGCTCCCTAATCAATCCCCGTTCTTTTTTTATGTTTTGTTTAAACAAGTTTTTATTTTTACAAATAGCCCCCTCAATTTTGAGTTTTATAAAAACAACGTTTTTTACTATTCGGCTACTATTTTGTAACTTTTGTTTATAAAAATTGCGAGATTTTATAAAAAAAAATCAAACGATGGGGTATTATATTAAAAAAACAGTGGTGACCGGTAGCATTTTGTAAAAATAAATTGGGGTGACCACGCTTAAACCTATAAAAATTTTCGAAAAAAATAATGAAATTTACCCTACTAACGGAAAAAATGGCAGCGACCGGGGCCACCCCAGGCCCCCAAAGAATTTCGCCATTGACTACTACCATTATTATGCTTATAATATTTTTCAATGGTTAAAATAAATTTATAAATAAAGTAAAATCTTTTACTTCAAACAAGACCTAAGCCTGTAGGGCTATTTTACTATCACTATAAAAGTTTTGTCTTCACCGAATCATTTTTTTACTTGACGATCCTTAATCTTTTTATAGAGTGCCACTCAACTGAAAAAACAAAACCTTTTACAATAAAAATAATACTTAAAAAAAAAGTTATGCAAACTTTAGCACTAGCTAAGGAATTCCTTGCAAATAATATTATTTTACTTTGAACATCACGTTTTGCAGTCAAGTTTTCAAACTAAACGAATCACTTCTTTTCCCTTCTTTGTCAATGCCAACGAGTTTTGGGTTAGTAAATCATAGCACCGTCTCTATAACAACTTTCATACCACAACCCGTCTTCAAGAAGACAAGCATCGCAAGCTACCTTTTGTTTTCCTTTCTTTCTTCATATATATATATATTGATATATATATATATATATTGTTATATATATCATTATGTTTGGACATTATTAAAATAATTTTATGTATCGATCTCTTTTGAAGGTTGTTTACGAAGTTAATATTGACTTTGGTTATTCGTTAATTAGCGTATTATTTTCATTCATAGTTGCATTTTTTTGTTTACTTTGTTATTTCTCGCGGTCTATAACCGATTTCCCATAAACGTAGTTGCTTAGTGGAAGTTGGGACTATGAACATGTTTATGTACATGTTGGTTTATAATTATGTCTACACGTATTGTTTTGGTTATTTTGCTTAGTTCTATTTACGCTCAATCTCTTATTCGAATCAATTTCCGATTTCAATGTTTTATCAATTTAAAACGAATGTTTCATTTTGACCTCGAAGTTTCAATCACTTATTTTGTTATTCGTAATCTCAATGTGTCTTTATTCACATTGATATTTTATTTGAATTTTTCATTTGTTTAACGAGTCATTATTGACTCCAAGAACTTTATATATTTTGATATTTTATTAAATTTCATGTGTCTATCTTATTCTCGAACCCAATGCTTTATTGATTTACGTGTTTATATTTGTTGTCTCAATGCTATATTTAATTACCTTGTTATTCTCGACTCTAATGCTTTGTTTATTGCGAAGTTCATGGCTGTAAGATTTTTTAGTATCCTGATTATTTCGTACTACTCAAGAGTTTCACTCATTTGGTTATAAGTTTATTAAACATCATTTAAAGCTTCAACGATTTTATTTATTTGGACATAATATTTTTGCTTATCTTTGATCTCTAGGATTTGTTTATACATTTTGTTAATCTTGATTTATATAGTTCATCGTTCTTGATTTCCAACTTTTTTTTGTTGTAGATGTTTTAAAACCCATATAATGAGATGGATTATGTGGACCATCCGATGATAAAGGTAATTATCACACATAATTATCCAAGTCCTCACATGGAAGACATAATAAGTACGTTGTGTGCAATGACTCGAAACCTGGAATGATTTTGAAAGACGGGACAAATGCAGTATGAAAAGGGCATGGTGGATACGCCGATATATATGGGATGGATCTTGCGAGAAGTGATATTACCGCGAGAAGTGCGAGAAGTGAATCTAATCCATTGATTTTGTTTGATCAATGGTCATTACTCAAAATGGCAATCTTGTAATTTATTTTCACCATTTTAATGAACTTTAATACCAAAAAAGGTATGTTAATAATTTTTATGTACCATCATTAAAAACAAATGTGTAACTCATAATTATTTAACTAGTCAATTAAATCTTCCCATTAAAGCCACAACTAAATCTCTCTTTTGAAATTCATTTAATATTTTTGGTGTACTATCATTTTGAAGGCTTACAAAATGTTTCATCTAATCTTATGGATGATGAATATCTTGTTATTTACAGATGCACAGAGAAGAAACTGGTAGAAACCTCTTGTATCCATATGATGTGTAGGTACGTATGTACACACATACATACGTAGGTACGTATGTACCTACGTCCCTACGTACGCACATACACACATACGTATGTAGGTGCGTACCTATCTACGTCCCTATGTGCGAATATACCTACATGCCTACGTGCTTACATCCCTACGTGCGTAGGTACCTACGTGCCTACGTATCTACATGCCTATTTAATTATGTAAATACATACATTCATAAAGTGTATAGCGTACGTATGAGTTTTATATCATTGGAATATACACGATAATTTCAATAATTTTATAATAGTTATTAAAAATTCATGTAAGATATATGTGTCATCTAATAAACAAAATAAAGTAAATACAGGTTAATATTCAAATAATATTTAAGTTACAATATTTTGTTTTGTAACTTACTAATAGTAATTAATAGTTACCACAAAAAGAAAATTGTTCACTTGACTAACATGCCCTTATAATTGATAATTAAATAAATAAGAAGAAAAATTATGATTGGTTCTGATCACTTCTTGCACTAAAAATACTTCTGAAAAGAACCTATATAGGGTTAGTTTCATTTGAGAACTCAAAAAAAGTTAAGAACTTTTAGGAACTCTTAAAAACCAAATTTTTTTTAACTTTTTTTATATGTTATCATTATTTGAGACTAGCTTTATCATATTTATAAAAAAAAAAGTTTGATTACATATATAAATCACAAGTTACACATGTGTAAAATTTATGTGATAAAAATTACATATGTGTAAAAAAAACATAGATATTTGTAAAAAAACTAATTTTAATAATTGTAATCGCAAATATACATATCATAAGTGATATAACTACACTCAAATAACATTAACATACAAAAATTTTTATAAAAAACATTAGTTATTAATAGTTCCTTCAAGTTTTTAAATAATTTAAGAGTTCTGTAATGATACTAATCCTATATATATATATATATATATATATATATATATATATATTATGATGTTCTCAAGTTTCTTTCATGTGATATTCGTATTTGTATTCGTTAGACTCGTTTTGTCGTTGCAATGCATTCTTGCTCGTCGTTTATTGTTAATAACATATTCCCGATGATTTACGATTATCATTAGTTCATGTAACACCCCGGCTTAAAGCGAAAACGCCTGAGTTGTAACGCCCGTTAATTTCGGTTCCAAGAGTTAAAGCTTGTAAAGTATGTATAATTCTCGGGATTTAACCGACGTTTCTCGGAAGCCTTTAAGTCATCTCGGTACGTTAAACCATTTAACTTTTCTTCCATAATGCCTTATACTTCAATTTGGAGGGACTTGGATGTAACTTCTTATATTATATCATAAAACAAAAAAATAACCTAACCCTAACTCCCATTAGCAGCTGCGATCGGACCTAATACCCCCCCCGCCTTGCGATTTTCCTTCTGTGCCGCCAAGATTAAACCGTAAAAACTTCAATTCAAGGTCGGTTTTATGATTCCCCATGCCTTTTACACCTTAATTGATCATATTAACGCGCTTATTGGTCGTTAAGGTTGAGTTTTGATGATAACAGTTTGCTGACAGATTCGTATACGTTTCTTGTAGGGTCTGTAACGCGATGATAATCCATTGTTTTTGATCGATTCTTGTTTCCATGATGTTCTACTTTGAGTCTTGTTTCCAGAAAGGTATAATATGTAATTTTTTGGACGATATTTGAATGGTTTTTATGATTTTATAAGATCGAGTGTCAAAGCTGATGCGGGACGACGGATTCTGGTCTGTCTTCCCGATGTCATAACCCTTTTTCGACAAGTCCAAATTGGCTGGTTCCACTTCTGGAAGTTAGTATTTTGAGTTAGGAACCAAACCAGATTGGAATCATTTAATTTGGCTGGGTAATGATTTTAATAAAAATTAAATAATTTTGTTGCGCACTGAAATAGCTGCACGTACCTTGCTGTGTTGGAGGAATTTTTATAATTTTTGGGCCCATTAGAAAAATATAATAAAAATAGTTTTATAGACCTAAGACATTTATTAAAGTCTGGTAAAAATTTAATAATTTATTTCAAAGGTTATCCTATGTAATTAAATGCATCTTCGCATGCTAAAATCTGCACGTTTTACTTGTTATTGATCGATAAGTTCGTTTTAGGCTTAATCGGGTGGCTGTCCAATTGAGCATTTCTGGGACTGTTTTGGTTGAGGTTTTTGCACCAAAATCTTCCTAGGTATGTCTAGTATAACATATGTGAGAATCATGTTCATTGGTGTTCGTTAGGTCGGTCAACTAATTGTAGTTTGGTTGTTATGTTCGGTTGACTAGAATTGTAGTTTGGTGCGTTTAACGCGAGATTTGAAGTTATTAACGACCAATTCAGCTCGGGGACACTCGGGTTGATGTACGGGCTGTTCAAAATTCATTTTTATAAGTTACGGGGCTGAATTGATTGTCGGTTACTCCAACGGGTCGGTACAACGCGCAATTGCGTTTATTGAATAGTTGGTGCGTTGTACTTGCGGGTTACCGACCCATTTGACTCGTGTGGCGTCGTGTAGACTTGTTGGCTGTGATTTTATTATAATGGGTCCACACGGGGCTGAGTTGGATGTTAATGGCCTAAACGACTCTTTAACGTGCGTATTGGTATCACCTAGTGCTTTCGAGGGTAATTTGGGAATTCTTTATTCCCAGGAGTATCTAAGGGTCGTATTAGTGAATGTGAGGCCTCGGGGGCTGTTGTGATTTAGTTTGATGAGGTCGAGGCTTTAGGTGACCCGAACCCCGTTAGAACGTCTCATAGAATAAACGAGTTATCTTGATGTCATTAGTATTGATTGAATGTAAATCGGCAGGTGTTTGTGTCTTGGGATTACTTAGGGATTCTCTATCTCGTGGTGAATCCGTGTCTCATGTCAGGTGAATTCATGATGCCCCTTTTTACTCTTTTAAGTTTTGGGCTAGCATGCACACCTAAGTGATTTTACTTGATGAAACGTTTAAACTGTTTTACATAGGCTTGCTAGTATATGGTAGGCCTTGGGATGTTATAGTATATATATATATACATTATTTTTTGGCCTATATTTGGCGATGTTGTAGTTGTATCGACTACTGATGTTACGTATGCCTACTTTGTGTTTGCATGCGTTGATGAGATGTTACGTGTTTGGGTTGTACGTTTGCTCGACCCTGATGTTATTACTTGGATGTTATATATATATATATATATATAGGGATGCACTTATAAAGATGTTTATATGTAGGTTTGTATATGTATATATACATAAGGATGATTATTTATCGGAGATGATGGCCTAACTAATGTATCCCTTTTATAGTTTAAAACCTTTGGGAATGACTATTATGATTATTATATTTATGTTATTTATTAAAACTTGAACTCACTCAGCTCAAGCTGACTTTGTGTGCATGTTAGTGTGAGTTTCAGGTTAGGAGGTGGATGCATTGCCGCTTGGACGTGCACGAAGTTACTTGGACGGTGGAGAGCATACTTAGTCGGATGTTTCAATAATAATAAACGTTTTCTTTTTAACATTTATTTAAATGCATTTAAATTGGTTTTGGGAACTTATTTTATTATTTATCTTTTCCGCTAAATTATACTCTGAATTGGTTATTTTAATGAAATGTATTATTTTCAAGTTCAAATATTTTTATAAGTGTTTTGTATGAATACCAACTGTGGGGTTCCCATGGTTCGGGGCCTTACATGAGTGTGACGTACAGATTGCTCAAACACACGTGGTACAATTGCGTGACCATAATATCATTAATTCATTTAAAGCATCATAATACACAAGTCTCAAAGTAATAATCAAACAATTTCATACAAAAACAACTTTTTTCAACAACTCCATTTATTTCTTTTATTCCTAAGCTAGTTTTTTCCATAAGCAATCATCCTCTAATCATAGCACCTGTAGCATGCATATAAAATAAAAGTCAACTACAAGTAGTTGGTGAGAATCATCACAGTTTGATATACTACATAAAAAGCGTACAATTCTATGAACCGTGTAATCAACGCAAGTAAAGTCCTTTCCAATTGGTAACAACCAATATACTCGGGATATCGTATAACGCACGCAAGGTCCTACCCAGTTGAGGCAGATCAACGTACTCGGATAGCACAACGTACATAAGGTCCTTTCCAGTTGGGGACAACCAACGTACTCGGATAGCATAACGCACATAAGCAAGTAAGCACAAGTCTATAATGCGAATTGTAGTTTGAATAAGTAAAGTAAGTAATCGTTGTATAGGATATGCATACTACCCCTAAAATGTAAAAATGTTTAAAAAGGGGGTGTGAGAAACTCAACTCGAAATCGAAGACAAACTTGTGATAAAAGCTGAAAGCACAATAACGAAACCGAAACAATCGAAACTGCGCTAAAGAATTCGAAACGATTGAACTTCTCAAACTATAAATAAAATAAATTCGAATATTTAAAGACAAGCTAACAGGAATATTAAAGTTAATTATTGTCTAATTTTATTGAAAATATATTTTATTTTATTTAGCTTTTATTATTTTAAGGCATGAATTAATTTAATATTATTTTTAGGCTTTAACGGAATTTTAACAAACTAAAAATTATTTTAATATTATAACCTTAAAACTAATATGCGAGTTACAATGTATGGATTTTAAATGAGAAATTTATCTCATACAATTATTTTAGCGTTTATAAATATTTAACGAAAAAAAATATAAAGTCTGATGAAATAAGCTAACGATTTTAAACTAACTTTTAACGGTTTAAAAATATTTTAATACTATTTATTAATTTATGAGAATACGAACGTTTATGGAACATCGGTTTTAACGTAGTTTTTATCTCGTATCATTAGTTTAGCATACAAACATTATTAAAAAAAATATAATATTTAACGAGATGGAAATAGATTATATAATATAATATAATATTACCGGATTTCGTGAAACTTTATCGAATATGAAAAGTCGGTTTTTGGATGAGAAATTTACAAGTTAATTTATAGATAACTTTATTTAATTTAAAATGATTTTATTTGATTTTTAACAATTTTTAATAATTTTTAATAATTATTTTGAATTATAATAGGTAAAACAAATAAAATCCAAAAAGAACGTCACGAACCCGGGTCTGGGGTTTAGCAACACAAGCTATTTACCACTAGACCAGGTTACATGTTTATTAATTTACCAGAAACAAAAGATATAAATATATTATTGCAGATTCATCTTCTTCATGAAACCCTAGAATTTAATTCATGTAATCCCGTTCTTTGTTTGATTATATTATGTTAGGGGTTTTGTTTTTCGGCTAAAACTGAATCAAAAACATGTATTAATTACCTGGTAAGGTGTCGGAACGATGGCGGACCACTACTTCGCCGGAAATGGACTTGGACAAATGATTTATTGGATTTAGAGAGTTTGTTCGATTAATTTAAGGTTGTGGACAAGTTTAGACCATGATTTGTGTAACGTCCGTTAATTTCTGATAAAAAGGTTTAACCTTGTAGTGTTGTGTACACCTTCCGGGCTTGACCCGGTAATCTACCGAGAGCTCCTTGCCACCCTCGTAAACGTATCTTACTTAACTTTCTTACAAGTTCACCCATTGTTAAAGTAGAGGGACTAGAATGTATTATCGTTATTATATTATACAAAAAAAAAATAAACCTAAACCCTAACCCAACCCCTTACACCGATCGGCGCCCCCTCCCCCTCTCTTCTCGATTTCCGTGCAAGACCAGCCCGTTTCCGGCCATCCAAACTTCAATTCCAGGTCGGTTCTATCTTAGTATAACTCTTTTTCACCATTAAACCCTTTGTTGAACACGTTAGGGTTGAGTTTTGATTATAACAATTTCTGATAGATTCGTACTCGTTTATTGCTCGGTCTGTAACTCGATGAAAAAGTATTTTTTTTATCGATTCTTGTATCTATGATGTTCTACATTGAGTTTAGTTTTCAGAAAGGTATAATACGTAATTTTTGGACTAGATTTGAATACTTTTTATGATTTTATAAGATCGAGTGTCAAAGCTGATGCGGGATGACGGATTCTGGTCTGTATTCCCAACATCATAACTCTTTTTTGACAAGTCTAAATTGATTGGTTCCACTTCTGGAAGTTAATATTTTGAGTTAGGAACCAAACCTATTTGGAATCGTTTAATTTGGCTGGGTAATGATTTTTATAAAAATAAAAACATTTTGTTGCGCACTGAAATAGCTGCAAATACCTTTCTATGCTGGAGGAATTTTTATGATTTTTGTGTCCACTAGAAAAATATAATAAAAATATTTTTATAAACCTAAGAAATTTATTAAAGTCTGGTAAAAATTTAATAATTTATTTCAAAGGTTAACCTATGTAATTAAATGCATCTTCGTATGCTAAAATCTGCATGTTTTACTTGTTATTGATCGATAAGTTCATTTTAGGCTTAACCGGTGGATGTTCAATTGTGATCATGTCGGGGCTGTTTGAAGTGGGTTTTTACACCACAATCTTCCTAGATATGTCCTATATAACATACTAAAATTTCTTGGTCATTGGAATTGGTTAGGTCGGCCAATTGTTAATAGTTTGAAAACTAGGATTCGGTTGGCTAGTTTGTGAGTTGTTGTGTTTAACGCGTTGTTTGAGGGACTTGACAACCAATTCGAATGTTGTAGATTCGGCATGATATGTTGGCTGTGAAAAACTGATTTTTTTGAGTATTTGGGGTGAATTGGTTGTCGGTTACTTGAACGGGTCGGTACAGCGCAAATTCGCGTTTATTGGTAATTTGTGCATCGTGCTTGCGAATTACCGACCCATTCAACTCGTGTAGCGTCGTGTGGCCTTGTTGGCTATGATTTTACTAAATTTGGTCCACACGGGGCTGAGTCGGTATCTAAGTGCATAAACAACCCGTTAACGCGCGTATTCGATAAAGTCAAAAACTTTCGGGGGTAAATTGGGAACCCTTTGTCCCCGGGATTAACTAAGGGTGGTTTTGGTAAATACATGGCCTCAGGGGCTGATGTAATTGAATTTGGTAATGTCAAAGCTTTAGGTCAATCAAATCATGTTAGAACGTCTCGTAGGATAAACGAGTCGGTACGTTTAGTTAGTAATCTTTATGTGCAATCCGACAGGCTTGTAAACTGTGGATTGGCTTTGAAGTTCTCAAACTCTTTGGTGTTTGTGTGGCTAGTTTCAGGTGAGTTCATGATGCCCTTTTTACTCTTTTCACGTTTTGGGCTAGCATATACACCGAAATACAAATTTTATACGATTTTACTCGTTACAATGATTTGAATGATATTACATGGTCTAACACGTGATTGTGCATTTTGAAAGCTATATTGGAATTATTTGCTACGGTTTAGGATATTTTAGACTCGTTTACGGTCTTATATCCTTTAAGGTTATATACGTCGTTGATGGTCTAGGCTCGAGGAAGTTAACAAGCTTGGTAGAAATTGAATACGAGTAGACCTATTTACTTAGTTCACGTTGGGATGATATATATATATGTGTGTGTGTGTGTGTGTGTGTGTATGTATGAGTATGTGTTACCTTATAGCCTACGGTTGTGTGATGATATTTAGTTCCTTATGACTAAGAATGATGTGAGTAGGCTTATTGATGGTGTGTGCATGGTGATCACGCCCGGGTCAAATATATTACTCGGGTTTTCAAATCCCGTGGTGGAGAGGCCCGTGTGGTGTGATCATCATTTTGGCGGGTCAAATATATTACTCGAGTTTTAAAATCCCGTGGTGCAGAGGCCCGTTGTATGTTGAGCTGTGATCGGGTCAAATATATTACTCGGGTTGTACCTGTGGTGGAGAGGCCCGTATCACGTGCTTGGATGTGTAAGCTGTGACCGAGTCAAATATATTACTCGGGTTTGACTCATGGTGGAGAGGCTCGTGTCACATGCTTAGGTCTTACCGCGTCCGGGTCAAATATATTACTCGAGTCTTGACTCGTGGTGGAGAGGCCCGTGTACATGTGTTCAACAATGAATGTATTATTTGGTGAATTATATTAATTATTTTATTAATATCCTCTCTATTGTTTAGAATTATAAGTTTTGAAATAAAGTATGAAATATTGTTTATGAAAACCTGAACTCACTCAGCTCTAGCTAACTTTGTGTGTATGTTAGTTTGACTTTCAGGTTAAGGATTGGAGGTTATCGCTTGGAGGTGCTAGAGACTACTTGGGAGGTTGGAGGCATTTCTGGTCGAGGATTCCAAATAAAACCGATATTATATTTATATTTGATCTTTGGACAATTGTACCTGTATTTGGGATTTTTAATACTTAAACTTTCCGCTTTTATTTACTCTGAACTGGTTTTGAATAAAACAAATCGCTTGGTTTTAAATTTTTGTGAAATTGTGGATGTGATTACCAACTGTAGGATTCTCGGGATTCAGGGTCTTACAATTTGGAACCTATTTATACTAACAGTTGGAGCGTAACAAGGGTTAAAGATTGTTATTGCGTTTTAAAACTTTCCAGCAGTTACGGAAATATTACGCATTAATCATTATTATTACATGTTTATTATTGGTGATTAAGAGTCGCTGGCTTGATATAAGGTCGTTGCAGCCTTTAATTGGTTTAAAACGTATGATATAATGGATTTTTGGGCTCTCGCCGGAGCTATCGGACTCCTCGGAATCCTTGTGGCCGGAGTTGTTCGGAAAAACGTGGGGATGGGTGGGTTTTGGGCTGGTTTTTATTTTAATATTATATTTTAAATTATTTACATAATCAGCCTCTGAAGTTTAAATTTGGTTTAAAATAGAATTAAAATGTATTTACATAACAACCCCCTTAACCTTGAAATTGTTTTAAATTAGAATTCGAAACATATATACTCTTTGTCCTTGAACTTTGATAAGTTATAAAGATATAATAGAAGTTTGAATATTTTGATAATTTTGTTATATACCCCGCATAGTTTGAGGTTCGTTTTAAATAACAACTGTAAATCCCAGAGTTTTCGTAAATTGATCAAAAAGAAAATAGGAACGAACGAATTGTAAGACCCTGAATTCCGGGAATCCCACAGTTGGTAATCATAACAAAACTTTGCAAAAATTTAAAACTCAAACAATTCACTTTACTTCGAAAACCAATTTAGAGTATAAGATCAGTGGAAAATCATAAGTACTAAAACAAGTTCCCAAAACCCGGGAATTATGCCCAAAATCAAATTTTAAATATGTCTAGTAATAATTTAAAAAAAACAATGTTCATTATTGAAATCCCCGACTAGATATGCCTTCAACCGTCCAAGTAGACTCGAGCACGTCCAAGCGGCAAGCATCCTCCTCCTAACCTGAAACTCACACTAACATGCACACAAAGTCAGCTTGAGCTGAGTGAGTTCAAGTTTTAATAATTGACATTTATATAAATCATTTCAAGAGTTTAAATATAAGCGGGATATGAACAGTTAGGCCATAATAAAAGATAAGTAGTCATACTTATATATATCTATATAATTATATCCTTATGCATAAAATCCAAGTAATAACATCAGGGTCGAGCACACGTACTACCCAAACACGTAACATTCCATCCACCGTATGCAAACACAAAGTAGACATATGCAAACATTCTTAGTCGATAACGACTAATTAACATCGCCAATCATTGGCCATAAAGTAACACCTGTATTAACATACGTATATATTATTCCAAGATATACCATACTACAAGTTAGCCTATGGGCCATAAGATATCACATGTGTATACATACTTAAATATCATCACAAAACATACCATAGTACAAGTGAGTATGCAAAATCATTTAAGTGGTTTATCAAGTAAAAACAGTTCGGTGTGTATGCTAGCCAAAAACTTGAAAATAGTGAAAAGGGGCGTCATGAACTCACCTGACACGAGGCACCAAGTCACCACGAGCTAGAGGGCCCCTAAGTAATTCCACAACTCACTCGAGTTTCACTATATGCCATGTAAACAAATCATTACCCTCAACTCGCTTTCACTCAACCAAGGAAATACCAAAATACATTGCTTCCAGTCTTCCCCACTTCAATAATTTTTAGCAGGAAGAATGACAAATTTTGAATGGTGAAATTGAAAAGGGAGTGGTGTTACTCTTTATCGCTGTCAACCTCATCACTCATAGGCATAGCGATGAATCGGTGCCTACGTGGAGGATGTTAAAGCCCCTTCACACCTAACAGTCTTACAATCTAAAGGCTTGTTTGTTTTTTGAACATTAATCTATGTGGAGGATGGTTATTAATTTTCTTTAGTTTTTTAAAAAGGTAAATTATACCGATATTCTCAATGCTTAGACCGAAATTATGACATCGCACTCTATAAGTTGTTTATTAATGAAATAATCTTGTGTGAAACTTCAATTGTTTTACTGGCCCGCTCTACAAACCTTTTCATCGATCTAATTTCACATCGATTTTAAACATGTATTCAGGATTCCTCAAATCATCATTTGAAGGTTAATATGTCAAATTATAGTCTTCTACTTTTCAAAAGCCTATTCATTAGAAGGTTAAGATGTCAAATCGTGGCCCTTACTTTTCAAACGACCATTTAAAGATTTCTCGAATAAGCCTAAAACGTAAGGGAGTATTCAAGTTTGGGGTGGAGTAAGAAATGAATAACCTTTTGTTTTATTCTTTATCTCAGTCAAATTCTCTGACAGCCTTATTTGTTGTGACGAGCTATTACTTATTAAGGGGTGGGAACCGGTACAAATAAAATTAGCATACTGAACATACAAATAACTAGAGTGATGACACTTTTGAACTAAAGTAATTATGTTATAAAACAATAATATAGTGTAATAATAAAAACTCTAGTCAAACGTTATGGTGTAATAATAATTACTCTAGTTATTTGTACACTTATCACGATAAAAGTCATTTGTATTTAATCAAAATTCTACTTATTAATTGGGTGAATGCTATATCTTGTGAGCAGGCCGAAAATATGTTTTGTAAATGGGCCAAGCTCGGTCCATACTTATGATTCTTAATGCTGGAAATCTCTATTTAGTATTTATGTTAGAATTTCGAGTAGGTTATAAATTTGTCTTGTCTATTAATTGCAACAATTGTTGTTCAATAAAAAAAATGATTGATACGTTTTGATTAAGTTAGTTTTGAGAACTCCAGTTGCTTTTTTTTCTCTTTTTTTGTTTAACAAAAACAAACTCACTTTTAAAAATGCTAGTAAGTCACATGAACTTGCATGAAGTGAATAATTGTGTGGGCATGGTGCGAATTAACACACCCTTAACCATCTGTATTTATGCAACGAATGAGCAGCACAAGAAAATAAATAGTTTTTGTTATGGTGTCGTAGGAAACTAGGAAATGGTCATGTAAAGCACGTACAAGGAAGAAATGAAGAAAATGTTTTTGAAAGAAACTGGAATTGTGATCCCTTTTTTGTTGTTGGCCAAAGCAAACAAAAAGAAAGAAAGAAAAATAGATCAAGATATAGACTAAATTCATAATTAAGTTGAAACGCCTTTTTTAGGCTTACAATAGATAGAAAGACTCGATGGACACTAGTTCATAACCTACAGCCCACCAGTACAAATCACTGCATTAGTTAAAAGAAAGTGCTTGGAAATAAACTACTAAAATCCAATCTTCATGGACGGTGCAAAAGTAGAGTGTTGTTTAGGTTTCACTAATTAGGCATAGGGACCTAAATCCACTTGCCTCGGCCTTCACCATCTCCACGACCTCTGCCTCCACGGCCACCGCCTCCATGGCCTCTGCCTCCACAACCTCCATGGCCACCATCTCCACTGCCTCTGCCTCCACGACCACCATGGCCTCTGCCAAAACCATCATGGGGACCAGGAGCATCATCCTGAGAACGAAAAAATAACTCAACCATTTCAAGGCTAATAAGAAATAACATAATATTTATTGCGGTTATAGTTTTAGTTACACTTGTAGACAAGGTACAAATTTACCTCCACCGGAGCGACCATCATCTCCATGGCCTCTGCCGCTGTTAAGGCACGGATTTTCAGTATCCTCAGCAAAGATTATATTCAGAACGAATCCAGGATGTGGTATCCTCTAAGGCAACTGGTATCCTAGTTACCTTATAACTAACAAGAAATTTGCTACTTTCCATGTATACCAGGTCAAAGACCGTTGCTTGATCATCCGAAGACTCGCACTTTCAGTTGATATATCGTGGCATAAAAGGAAACGTGTTGATTGAGAGATTAACGGCTAATTAGATTTAGTCTAAGAGTTTCCTAAATTATAGGCAATAGTTGTTAGACTTTGTTTATTATAAATAGAGCTCTAAACAAATTATCAAACACACACTTTAGCACTCGAGAACTTACTAGTACTCGCATTCTCTGTAATCACGATCAAGTTTGAGCTCCACCATTGTAATCACATTTATCATTAATAAACTGGTGGTGATAGTTTTCACCGCCCGGGGTTTTTTGCTTGTTATCCTAAGGATAAAGGGTTTTTTCCTCGCAACAAATCCTCATGTTCAAGCACTTTTACGTTCATTTCATACAAGCACCTAGTCCCGATTACTGATTTGGTTACGAAATCGTTGTTGTTAATTTTTGACCAAAACAATTTGGCGCCCACCTTGGGGCGAACGGTGCTTTAATCCATTAAATCCGTTAATTTCATTCACCTTCATTCTCTTTACAATGGCCTCACAACCAAAAACCAGTTTAGTCTTTGCTCCGGTGGTCACTACTGCTTCAAGTGTCAACCCAAGACCTCCACCACTGCCGAAGAAAAATACTCAGCCCAGAGGAGAACTTCCACCATTTGCGGGATCCTCTACACGGGTAGACCCGGTTATTTCTAACAATGATATTTTTGCTTTGATGAAACAGGTCAAAACACATATAGAGCAGCAAGAGAAGACCAACTCAAGGCTATTCAAGGAGATTGAAGGAATAAAAAAGAAACCAGGGCAGGAGGCCACTCCAATCATGCCCAGGGTCCTTGATTTTGACTCTCCAGGATCATCTATCCTACAGAATCCCGGACCCTTGGGGACACAATCAGCAAGGATTCCATCGCAGCAGCAATCAGGATACTGGGGAGCTTTTCCTTCGGTATCCTCGGAGTTACCTGGACCAACGAGGCCAAGGTCCATCAACATGCAGCCTCGCTCAACCGTTCCAGCCGGCATATTCTCATCAGGATCCCCTATGGTGTCCTCGGAAGTGCATGTTGGAGATGACATCCCTATGCAGGCACCGCCTTATCCTAGGGATACCATCAATGGAGGAATTAACCACCCAAGCTCAGGATACCAGAGACCTAACCAAGATCCTGGTAATAGTTTACTTAATTCTAATTTATACACTAACCGTGGATCTGTGCATGACAAGGGGATATCCCCCGATATAGCCAGGGAATTACAGAAGATAAAAGATATGATTTCCAGTATCCCCGGGATAATCCGTCCCATAGCTGAAGTTCCGGCGGGCAGTCACAAACTTTCCAGGTTCACTTGGCCCATATGCGACGTGGAGAACACCAAGAAATTCCAGACGCCCAACATGAAACTTTATGACGGCACTACGGATCCTGAGGAGCATATAGCTCAATACAGAGAAAGGATGGAGGTCAACCCTATCCCCGTAGAAATCAAAGAAGCCTGTCTATGTAAAGGGTTTGGTTCAACACTAACGGGGCCGGCCCTCAAATGGTTATTAAGTATTCCTTCCAATACTATCACTTTCTTTGCTCATTTAATTAACTTGTATAATAATCAATTTTCTTGTAGTAGATCTTTTGAGAAAATGACAGGTGATTCATATAGAATTGTTCAGCATAACAATGAATCCCTAAGGGATTACATAATCAGATTTAACAGGGAAGCTTTGGAAATCCCCAACCTTGATATGGCAGCTGCTGTTGAAGCCTTCAAGATGGGACTTAGGAAGGATTCTCCTTTATACGACGACCTTGTCATGACTCCATGCAGGAATCTTGATGAAGTCAGAAACAGGGCGTTAAGATACATTCGGCTGGAATATGATAAGAAGGCTCATGGAGGTTTGGTTATCCCAAAGTACGAGTCTACCAATAGGAAATCAGACTCTCTCCAAAAGTTCTTTAGGCCAAAGCCTTATTCCAAGCAGGATAATCCCAAGATCAACGCTGTGGAAGAAGACGAAGATGACGAAGAATATCCTAAAATATCCGAGTATTGTTTTAACCTAAATTTGGTAGTGTAATTTGTGCCATGCAGGATCTAGGTGACAAGGCTAGATTGCCTAAGAAAAATGAGAAGCCCAGATCCAACAAAGGCAAGTCAAAATGGTGTGCATTCCATGAAGACTTTGGCCATCGGACAGATGATTGTATAGCACTCCGGAAAGAGATAGGATACCTTCTCAGTAAGGGACACCTGAAGGAACTATTTGGAAGAAATAAGAACAAGAGTTAGGATCCTATCAAGATACCTGAAAGGGCACCTTCTCCACCACCCAGAGCTATGGTGGTATCCTTTATCTCTGGAGGATCTGACATCTGCGGGACCTCGTATTCAGCAGCCAAGAAACATTCCAGAGAAACGAAGGTGGACAACGGAGAAAGACCTCTCCGTACTTCCACATTAATAACTCAAAGGATCATATCCTTCGATGAGGAGAATAGATGTGGCCTTTTGGATCCCAACCACAACGGTTTGGTAATCACTTTATGTATAGCTAACTGTTTTGTGTGCAGGATACTCGTTGATGGAGGAAGCTCTGTAAACATTATCCAGATGGATGCATTGAAGAAAATGGACATCCCGGAAATGGAAATTATCTCAAAATCCTCAGTCCTTGTCGGATTCAGTGGCAAAACCAAGAACATCTTGGGAGAAATCAAACTTCCAATATATATTGAGGGAACTAACTCCTTACAAAAGTTCTGCATTATTGACTCTCTGTCTTGTTGTAATGTAATTTTAGGCAGGCCCTGGATCCACAGCATGAAGGCAGTACCCTCAACCTACCATCAGTGTGTGAAACTCCCAAGTCCTTAGGGAGTCATCAAAATTGAGAGTGATCAACAAGATGCCAAGGAATGTTATGCTTCGTCAATGAAGTGGACTACAAAGCCTACTCAAGCATAGCAATTACAGAAACAGCTGGGGAAGGTCCTACAAGCAAGAGAACAGGATGTACAGGAAGTACCTTTGAATCCTCAGGATACTGAGATCAAAGTATTGTTGGGATCAAATATTCCTGAGGATATTGAAATGGAGTTGATATCATTTCTAAAGAAAAGAGCTTCTACCTTCGCCTGAAAACATGAAGATATGACAGATATCTCTAAATCAATAATAACTCATAAAATTGGTATAGATAAATCTTTCAGGCCAGCACATCAAAAACGAAGAAAGTTTGCTCCTGAGAGAAACGTTATCATACAAGAAGAAGTGCAGAAGCTGCTTAAGACCAAAATGATAAGGGAGGTCCATTATCCTAAATGGTTGGCCAATTTAGTTGTGGTCTAGAAGAAGAATGGAAAGTGGAGAGTGTGCGTGGACTTCACAGACCTGAATAAGGCCTGCCCAAAAGATCCATTTCCACTCCCACACATCGACTCAATGGTGGATGCAACCGCTGGCCATTAACTGCTAACCTTCATGGACGCATCCTCAGGATTTCAGCAAACTCAAATGGAACCTTCGGATCAAGAAGACACAGCCTTCATGACTCCCACAAGTATATACTATTATACTGCAATGCCTTTTGGACTTAAAAATGCAGGTGCAACATACCAAAGGCTCGTCAACATGATGTTCAAAGATCAACTGAGGGACACGATGGAAGTATACATAGATGACATGGTTGTGAAATCAAAAAAGGCCGAGGATCATCTCAGAGACTTGGCGACAGCATTTGATATCATGGATGAATACAACATGAAGTTGAATCAAGCCAAGTGTCATTTTGGGGTCAAAGCAGGAAAATTCCTAGGATACATGGTCACCAAAAGAGGAATAGAAGCAAGCCCAGAGCAGATCAAGGCTATCTTGGATATCAAATCACCAAGGAATGTCAAAGATGTCCAAAGGTTGACCGGAAGAATAGCTGCTCTCAACATATTCATCTCAAGATCTTCAGAGAAGTGGAAAGACTTCAATGATATCCTGAGGAAATATCAAAAGTTCGAATGGGGAGAGAAGCAAGAAAGGGCATTGGTATCCCTGAAGGAATACTTACCCTCAGCACCACTTCTAATGAAACCAGTTGATGGTGAGCCTTTATCCCTATACTTAGCCATTTCTGGGAGTGCAATCAGTGCCGTCATGGTCAAAGACCATGAAGGTCAACAGCATCCAATATATTAAAGTCTACTTGATGCTGAATCCAGGTATTCTTATCTTGAAAAGTTAATTTTAGTACTTATAATGGCTTCCACTAAACTAAGGCATTACTTTTAAACTCATGTTATACATGTAAAGACTAACTATCCTATTAAAGCTATTTTGAGAAAATCAGAAATATCAGGTAGGATGGAAAAATGGGCCGTGAAACTTAGTGCATACGATATCTTGTATGAGCCAAGAACAGCCATCAAATCTCAGGCACTTGCCGACTTTGTGGCTGATTTTAGCCAGGATATACTTGAAGAAGTTGAAAAGGAAGTTCAACAATTGGACGTCAAGGAAAGTTGGACTTTGCATACCGATGGTGCCTCCAACATAAGAGGAACATGTCTAGGTATCCTGCTAAAATTGCGACAGGGGGACATAATACCTCTATACATATCTTGTGAGTTTCAGGCTACTAATAATGAGGCTGAATATGAAGCCTTAATAGCTGGTTTGCAATTAGCTAAGGATATGAAGGTCAGGTATCTTCAAGTTTATGTTGATTCTTTGTTATTAGCTAACCATTTCAATGGCTCTTATGCAGTGAATGCAGAAAACTTAGCGAAATATTTAGAAATAGTTAAGCAGTTAGCTATGTGTTTCGAAACATTTGACATAGTGCAAGTACCAAGAGAAGAGAACACTGAAGCAGATGCCTTAGCGAACTTGGCATCAGCTCTCAAGATACCAGGAGATGTCAAGATACCTATCGTGCATATCTTGACTGCAGCAACAAAGGAGAGCCTCGAAGTCTTAGAGACTTCAAATTCTAAGGATAATCCAGCGTCTTGGACCAATCCCATAATACGGTATCTTCAGGATAATGAGATCCCAGAAGGAGAAAATCCCAGAGCTTTCCGAATGAAGGTAACCCAATACATTGTCTTAAATAATGTTTTGTGGAAACCATACTGGGGGTTCTCAAAGAAGCACAAGAAGTTCTCAAAGACATACACGAAGGCGATTGTGGAAACCACACTGGGGCAGAGCCTTAGCATCCAAGATACTAAGGACAGGCTACTTCTGGCCAACAATGAAGAGAGATGCAATGGATTTCTCCATGAAGTGTGATGCTTGCCAAAGACATAGCAACATATTACATCAACCAGCTGAACCATTATATCCTATCATCTCCCCATGGCCATTTATGAAATGGGGAATGGATATTGCGGGAAAGCTGCCCAAGGCTCCTGGTGGAAAAGTCTTTATGCTGGCCATGACTGATTACTTCTCAAAGTGGATCGAAGAAGAGGCATTTGTTTAAATCAAAGAAAAGGATGTGATCTCGTTCATCAAACGCAACATCTTAACAAGATTTGGTATCCAGCAGAGGTTTTTTGTGACAATGGATCACAGTTCATCGAAAAAAGAACAACCAACTTTTGTGAAAATTGGGGAATCAAGATGGTGACTTCAACTCCAGTACATCCTCAAGCTAATGGTCAAGCAGAATCCAGTAACAAGATCATCATCAACAATCTGAAGAAGAAATTGGGGTCCAAGAAGGGAAAATGGGCTGAGGAACTACCATTTGTTCTTTAGGCTGACAGGACCACTTCAAAAAATGCAACGGGACAGACACCTTTCTCCTTGGTGTTTGGGGCCGAAGCTGTTATCTCTACCGAGATGATGATCCCTACAGCAAGAACCAGCATCCAGGATACTGAGACCAACAACCAAAGTCATGCCGAAAACCTAGATACAATTGATGAAATCAGAGATCTTGCCAGGATCAGAATGGCGGCGTACCAACAGAGAATAGCCAAGTCCTACAACAAGAATATCAGAATTCGAAAATTCCAAGTAGGGGACATGGTATTAAGAAAGGCATTTCAGAATACCAGTAACCCAGCAGATGGAAAGCTAGCTCCGAAGTGGGAAGGTCCTTACCTGATAGATTCGAAGGCAGGAAAAGGGGCCTATAGGTTAATCATTATGGAAGGTGTTCCTATACCAAGAGCTTGGAAATTAGGGGGTGTACCGGAAGAACGCCAATTAGAGTTATAATTACTATTCTTATAGTTGTTCAGTTTGAATTATTATTACCATTAAATGCATTAGGAACCCTACTCTGCCCTCCTATGAACTCTACTTGCTCATGACTCATTAATAGACAATCTGAAGTCCCATGCCCTCCTCTACACAACTCGCACTTATCTATCTTAGCCTTAAGGTTTTTAATCTCACTGGCTAGACTCTCTAAGGCAGCAACCACACTAGTATCCAGATTAACCTGGTGCACACCTCAGACGGATGAGGGTGTACTAGTGACGGGATTTGAATTCCCGCTATGTGGCTTTTTAGCAAACTCGGACTGGGCAAAACTTTCAAACAACTCATTACACTCTACTACATTTTTCTTATCCATTAAGTCACCTCCAGCGGCAGTGTCAAAACGAGCCTGTGTCTCATATGTCAGCCCATTGTAAAACTTCTCGACAAGGGCCCACGGAGTAAGACCATGCTGTGAACAACGGGCCAGTAAACCTTGAAAACGCTCCCAAGCTTGATAGTACGGCTCGTCCGGCTCCATATGGAAAGAATGAATCTGATCACGGAGACGAGATGCTTTGGCAAGCCGGAAATATTTCTTCAAGAAAGCGGTACGCAACGCCTCCCAAGTAGTGAATGCTCCAGCAAGTTGTGAATCGAGCCATGTGGCGGCACGACCCGTGAGTGAAAATGGGAACAAATGGAGGAAAATGGCATCTTCATTAGCACCATGCAAATTGAACGTCCAAATCAATAGACTCTATTTAAAAACAAAAATAAAATCAAAATAAATAAAATAAACTAAACTTAAAATTAAACTAAAATTAATTAGACTCCTACGACTCAAAAGACAAAACAAAACAAGTAGCACGGATGTAGCAGATAAATCTAATCAAACCTAATAACGCAATCGCCAAGAGTCCCCGGCAACGGCGCCAAAAACTTGATGTTCTAAAAGTAGTTATATAAAAACACTCTAATCTAGACACTAAGTAATAAATTCTAGACTCTTAAACTTAACTAAACTACTAACCGGCAAGTGAACCGGTCGACTCTAGTACAGCTAAGTAAGTCCGGATATCGAACCCACGAGACTCTTTAAATTACGTTTACTAGCTAATTAGACTCGACTACAAAACACGACTTATTATTTATATTTGTTTAAGGGGGTTTTTATTTAAAATACTAAATTAATACTATAATTAAAACTAATTAAGAAAACAAGTAATTTAAACGAAAACAAAGGTTGTTATGAAAATAAGATGATGATGAGAAAACTACCTAGGCTAGACTCCCCTAAATTTCGGTAATGAATTGACTCGGGAAAATATTTAAGTTATGGACTGGGATCGTAAAATAGTCACTTAAAAGAAAAACCAAATAGGACCCCTAACCCTTCTCAAGAGAAAACCTATGGATTTCTAACAAGTTTTAACGCACACCAGTATTAAAAATCAAGTTCGCTTACGGTCACCCAATTGTTTACAATTTAGTTCCTTTATACGAAATCCTACCTTACAGCGCGGAAATCAAAGGCAGTTTAATATATCGAATTGATTCAATAGACAATAATTAAATAATCAAACCTAGACGGACTCCTTACCAGGAACTAAATCTAGCAAGATCAAATAATAAAGATCTATTGATAACCTAGCACCTTACAGCTATTTAGGTTAGCAGCACACTTAGGTTTAGTCGATTAAATAGTATTATTCCTATGATCTTATTCGAAATCAATCACAAAATAATCAAAAACACAAAGTAATTGACCTAATAGCAACCTATCATAATGACAAACAATAATCAAGGAAACTATGGAATAATAACAATTAATCAAACAATCCTAAATATCCATACGCATCAATTTAATATAAGTAAACCTTTTACTAAACCATAAAAACCATAACGCAAATAAATCCCAAATCAAAACAAACGTCAACAAAGGTTCATCACAAGCGTAGGCAATCTATAATGTTTAGTCTAGCATCTTAAAATCAAACAAAACAATAATAGACGAAATCATGACGAAAATAAATAAGAACGGAAGATTAAAGGCGATAAAACCCGTGGTCTTCGTTCTTGAATGATAAGCACTTCGCCGGCTGATTCCTAGCCTTCAAACCCACCAAATATTGCAATCCTAAGCTCCAGGAAACTCCAAATTTGGCTCTGGTTCGCAGGGTATGCTCAGGATTAAGTTTAGGGGTGTTTAAATAGGTTTCCTAGGCCCAAAACTGATAAAAACGGAAGAAAATACGCGAAACAGGATGCCCGGCGCGCCGCGCGGCGGGATTTGGCCTCCTGGTCGCGTGGCGCTCTGGATGAGGTGGGGCTAATCGGTCCGGTTCGTTTTCTGATGCGGTCCGGTTCAATTCTGATGCGGTCCGGTTCAATTCTGATGCTCCGGTTCACCGGTTTGGCTTGTTTTATCTCTTTTTTCGCCCTTTTTAACCATGAACAAGTCTCGAAACCTAAATTATTCAAATATGTTAGCAATATACAAATTCTAATAAAAACCGAACGGAAACTAATAAAATATTATATTAAATATACAAGGGATTTATATATATTTAGCATTATATCAATACGTTATCTAAACAACAGTCAGAGGCTTATCACCTCCTACACGAATGCAATATCCCTGATATCCCCTAAGTGTTAAAGGTCTTCACCTTTCCAACGAACGCCAGGGGCGCGCGAAAATGATATCCCGGATATCTTAAAAGGTTTAAAGTTCTTCACCTTTCCAACGACGCCTGGAGTGCACGATGATTCGGGTATAGTTCGAGACAGGCTGACCAGACCAGCTGACAATCCGTCTGTTGTTGGCTATATACCGAATCCATAAGATAAGTGGCAGACGTGTCGCACATATGGTTTATGACATTTTCATGTTATCTAAGGTTTGTAGCACGTTCATGTTATCTGATGTTTCGGCATTATCATGCCCATACGTTTGGGACTTCCCCCAGTTTTATCTCAAGTTTAGACATTTTCATGTCTCTAAAGTAAAGGCCTAGTTGCCAGTAAAAAGGCTTTATCGCCAGTTAATGGGCTTCGTCACCAGAATTATTTAACTTTTCTTTGACAGATCGCTAATCTAAGAAGGTTACTAAGTTATTTTTAACTTAGCAAAATCCCAGAAGCTTGATACTTAGAAAAATCAACGGTTGGGGGACATCACGTGTAAGCCCATTAGATTTATAAATGATCTCCACGAAGGTACTCTTTACACTTAGTTTTATCACTCGATTTATACTTCAAGCTATAATCTTTTGGTTCGATTGTGATAATTCACGCAAGACGTAAGGATATGTTATCCTGAAGTTATTTCATATCAATTCCTAATAAGTCTTTTAAATTGTGTTTGCTAAAAACATAAGAGTATTTTATGTTCAGGATATACGGTCCTCAGGATATTTCAATACAAGATCTTAACAAATACCTTTTCTGAAATTATAAATATCCAAGAAGTATGCTCTTAGGATACGTTATCCTCGAAGTAACTTGTTTCGGAAAATTAAAACAATATTCCAACTAAAATTTACAAATTACTGAACACAATACTTAAAGTCAAAAGATTATGTTATTACTAACCATAAGTGCAGGAAATTAAAAAAAGGCAACACCCGTGTTTCGTCTTGAAAAGCCAAGATCACTCCACCCAAATATTGCCAGATGTTCAAAAAGTCAAAATAACATGGGTTTCGTCTTGGAAAGTCAAGATCCCTCCACCCATGTATCCTAATATCCTAAGCATACTATTGTTCAAGACAGTAAAAAGTAAATTGTTCAAACAGCCATTACAACCCAACATCAAACCACAAACAAACACATAAAAAATTGGGCTCAAGCCTTTTCTTTACCACTATCATCGCCCAATTGCACCTCGCCACCAACCGCCTTTGCCGCTCCCTTGGTCGCCACATCCACTGCCTCCTCCGCAACCTTCTCGGCCCCGCTCAGACCAGTTTCCTCCACCGTTTCCCCATCAAGCTCAGCCAATATCTTCTCCCAACCAGCTACATCCCAGAAGGGAGTATCCAGACAAGCATCCTTCGCCTCTTTAGCCATCTTGAGCCGGGATTGAAATACGGAAACAGCAGCAGACTTTTTCGCCCCCTCCATAGCCTCGTAAACCTTTACCAAACATTCAGCCTCTTGATGGACCAGCTCCTTCTTGGCCAGTGATAGCTCCAGTTTTGTGTCTTCCAGCTCGTTGGTCTTCTTATCAAGAAGACTGGTCTTTGTGACTCCTATCTTCATCAGTTCAGAGATACGAGTGTGGGCTTCATGGAGTTCGAGGCTCATGGTAGCAAACTGAGAGGAAAGATACTCAAGACCCTACAAGGATAAAGAATCCTCATTATAAATTATCCTCAAAATATAGGGGACCGTGAAAAAATGAAAGGATACCTGCTGAGTCTTATTCACGGCATCATGGAAGTCAACGTCATACACAGGAATGGATTCACTAGTCTCTTGGCCCTTCCGCTTCTTAGAGCCCTTTGCGCGGCTGCCTTTAGGTCGGGGGATAGAGCTGGGGACATGTTCCTTCTTGATGGTGCTTCGGGTGGATACCATGCTGTCAATACCTTCAAGAGCAAAAGCAGAAGCAGACTTACCTACAAATACACAGGTTAGTATCTCTGATCCGTAAAATCATACTAACATCTTGAATGTTTCTTACCAGACATAACGGAACTCGAGGACGGAGATGGTTCTTGAAAGCTTGACTGAAGATAAAACGTTCTCTCTTCCTCGTCAATAAGGAAGAAGGAGGCAAGCTTATCCTCGGTTTCTCTGGTGGGAGGAGCGATCTCAAAGAGCTTCAAAGCTGCAAAAAACTAAAGAATATATATCAGTTACAAAGATGTCAGCACATATTTTCAAGATATAGTATCCTACTTTTGGAAACCCAAGAATACGGAAGGGTATCGGGCTGTGGAAGAGAATCTCTCCTAACAAAGAAAAATTGTCTCTTCCACTGGTCATTATGCTGGGTATTTTTCAAAACCAACGGAGATCGACCAGATTTAATTTTAAGGAAATATGTTGAAGACCCATGGCTGCAAAGATCATACACCGAAGCAAGCTCCGAAAGGGTAAGATCTAGGGCATGGTCAGCAATTAACATCTCTAAAACGAACAAGGTCCTCTAAACCATGGGCATGGTTTGGGCATAACTAAGACCCATTTTGGAAAAGAACTCGGTGGTAAAGGCAGGAAATTGGTAAGAAAAACCGATTTTAAACGGCAAAAACGGGAAGCAAATCCAGGTTTTAGAAACAAAATCAGAAGATACAGCGGCATCAAAAGGTCGGAAAGTAGTTCCAGCAGGAAAACAACCCCGAGATCGAAGGTTCGCGATATCGGTGTTGCCAAAGATACATATCTCATTCACAGGACTTGCGAGGAGATTATGAGACACAAAATCCTCAATACCGGAAGGACGAAGCTTCGGACTCTTGATTTAAGAAGAGAGAATAGAGAAGTTACCTGGATAATAGAAAAACATGGATGTAAATATTATTTATCCAAGTAATTATAAGGCCGGCCTAGGGTTTACCCAAAGAACGGATGAGTGACACGTGCATCATCGATCTACCATACATGCCAAGATTTAAAATTCAAATTTCAAAAATTTTATAGCTATAAACCATATCTACAACTGTCAAATTTGGGGACAATTGTTAGGGAACGGATTTTCAGTATCCTCAGCAAAGATTATATTCAGAACGAATCCAGGATGTGGTATCCTCTAAGGTAACTGGTATCCTAACTACCTTATATAACTAACACGAAATTTGCTACTTTCCATGTATACCAGGTCAAAGACCGTTGCTTGATCACCCGAAGACTCGCACTTTCAATTGATAGATCGTGGCATAAAAGGAAACGTGTTGATTGAGAGATTAACGGCTAATTAGATTTAGTCTAAGAGTTTCCAAAATTATAGGGAATATTTGTTAGACTGGGTTTATTATAAATAGAGCTCTAAACAAATGATCAAACACACACTCTAGCACTCGAGAACTTACTAGTACTCTGTAACATCCGTATTTTTTAGAGTAATAAATAAAAGGAAATTTATTATTACGTATGTGTCGCTAATTTTATTGTGTAAATGTTGGATAATAATTGGATGTGAAAGTGTGAGAGGGTTGTGGGGCCCATAGCCCCCTATATATAACCCAACCCCTCCACCCTTTCACCATTTCCTCCCTTTCACAACACACACCCTCAAGCACACACACACGCGTTCTCTCTAGCACCCGAATCCAATCCTGAGCTAAAAGAAGGAAGAACCTTGTGTGTGAACGCCACCAAGCAACAAGAATTACCACCAAATCCTCGGGTTAGCCCAGATCCGAACCAAACCCGAAGCAAAAAGTGAGTTTTGGGTTTTACAGGTTAAGTTTTATGGTTGAGTTTGACATGCAAACTGATAGAACGATAGATCGGGTCGTGAAAAGCTAGAAAAAAATGTAAACTTGAAGGGTCGAGTGTTAACGGGTTCGTTATATGACAAAAGATGAGGTAAAACATGAGTATACAAAGTTGGTACGACCCAAAACCCATAGAAAGGGTAAAATCAGGCCCTAAGGAAGAGTCATGGAGGAAAATGGCTTTAAAATGGTAAAAACAGAGAAAGGCAGAGATTTCGCATCGCATGCTATGCGAAACGAAATCCTATGCGAAGCGAAATCGTATGCGAAGCGAAATCCCATGCGAAGCGAAATTCCATGCGATTCATTTTCTGATGCATTTTTGGTAAAGGAAATTAATGAAAATAAAATTTTCCAAGCTGACCTGGCAGCTCAACCCCAGCCAAGGGCTCTGCCTCTTGGACCCTGCTAGGAGTAGATTAGTAAGACTGAAGTCTTCGAATGGATTGGCTGTCTGAATTCGAAGCTCAGATAGTGTGCAGGAGTAGATTAGTAAGACAGAAGTCTTCGGATGGTGGTATAGTAACTGTTTATGGTGATAGAGAAAGTTCAGGGCTTAACATCATTTCGATGATAAAAGCCGAAGGTTTGTTAAGGCGAGGGTGCACTGCCTACCTGGCCTATGTTGTCAAAGCTACGGCCGAGACGAAGGAAGTGAAAGACGTTCCTGTAGTGTGTTGACTACCCAGAAGTATTCCCTAAGGACCTTCTTGGGTTACCACCGGAACGAGAAGCAGAATTCCAAATAGAATTGATACCAGGAGCACAGCCCGTCGCAAAAGCACCTTGCCGTTTGGCGCCATCTAAGATGAAGGAATTGATGTCCCAACTGCAAGAACTCCTCGACAAAGGTTTTATAAGGCCAATTGTTTCCCCGTGGGGCGCACCGGTGTTATTTGTTAAGAAGAAAGATGGAAGCATGAGAATGTGTATTGACTACAGAGAGTTGAATAAGCTTACAGTAAAGAATAGATATCCGTTGCCACGGATTGATGATTTGTTTGATCAGCTACAAGGTGCCAGTTGGTTCTCGCGAATAGACCTCAGATCGGGTTATCATCAGCTGAAGGTAAAAGAGGCAGACATCCCTAAGACAGCGTTTTGGACGCGGTACGGACACTACGAGTTTCTTGTGATGTCGATTGGTCCAACCAACGCTCCCGCGGCATTTATGGACATGATGAACAGGGTATGTCGACCGATGTTAGATAAGACAGTTATCGTTTTCATTGACGATATATTAATTTATTCAAAGACCGAGCTTGACCATGCTAAGCACCTGAGGGAAGTATTAGAAGTTTTGAAGAAAGAGAAGTTGTATGCAAAATTCTCGAAGTGTGCATTTTGGTTGAGGGAGGTACAGTTTTTAGGTCACATAATCAATCCCGGGGGGATTACTATGGACCTAGCTAAGATTGAAGCGACAAAGAATTGGAAGACTCCGCGAAACCTGACCGATATACGCAGTTTCCTAGGGTTAGCCTGCTATTACAGGAGATTTATTCCGGGCATCTCCAAGATAGCCGCGCCGTTGACCAGCATGACCCGGAAGACTATAGTATTCAGTTGGGATAAGAATCAAGAAGAAGCGTTCGAAGAATTGAAAAGAAGACTCACTCAGGCTCCAATCCTTGTTCTGCCTGATGGTGAAGAAGATTTGGTAGTCTGTACTGATGCTTCGCATCAAGGGTTAGGTTGCGTGTTGATGCAATGAGGGAAGGTCATAGCCTCTGCATCTAGACAGTTGAAAGCTCACGAAAGCACATACCCGACGCACGACCTGGAGTTAGCAGCTGTAGTGCATGCTCTCAAGATTTGGAGACATTATTTGTATGGTACTAAGTGTACCATTTACACTGATCATTAGAGTTTGAAATACTTCTTCGAGCAGAAAGAACTAAATATGAGGCAGAGAAGGTGGTTAGAACTGATAAAGGATTTTGACTGTGACATCAAGTACTATCCCGGAAAGGCTAATGTAGTCGCTGACGCCTTGAGCCAGAAGAACGCAGAAGTTATCGCGACGGTCAAGTCTTACAAGTTGGTTATCAACTCAAATTTCTTCAAAGAAATCAACACGGTGCAGTCAGAAGTGTTGGTAGATGAAGGGTTGATGAAGAAAGAGAGGATTTTTGGGCAGCAAAACAAGTTGATAGATAATACTCATGGTGTAAAGACCAGGTTTGACCGGATGTGGATCCCACGACATGGGAAACTTAGAGGTCGAATCCTAGATGAGGCCCATAAGTCCCGTTACTCGATTCATCCAGGATCCACCAAGATGTATCAAGACTTGAAGAAAGACTAATGGTGGCCGGGTATGAAGAACGAGGTGGTGGATTATGTTAGTAAGTGCTTGACTTGCTTGCAGGTTAAGGCCGAGCACCAGAAACCGTATGGGAATATGCAGCCACTGGAGATACCGGAATGGAAATGGGAACACATCACCATGGATTTCATAACTAAGCTACCGCGTACAGCTACAAATCATGATACCATATGGGTGATTGTGGACCGTCTGACAAAAGAGTGCTCATTTTCTGCCTATATGAGAGGCCATCTCGTCAGAAATGTTGGCCCATGTGTTCGTCAAGGAAGTGGTTACAAAGCATGGGGTGTCGTTATCGATTGTGTCGGATAGGGATACCCACTTTACTTCAAGATTCTGGAAGAAGTTCCACGAAGCCATGGGGACAAGACTGAACATCAGCACGGTGTATCATCCTCAAACTGATGGACAGTCCGAAAGGACTATCCAAACCCTTGAGGATATGCTACGTGCTTGTGTGCTAGACTTTGGAGGAAGCTAGGATGATCATTTGCACTTGGCAGAATTCTCTTACAACAGTTATCATTCAAGTATTGGCATGCCTCCTTTCGAGATGTTGTATGTAGACGTTGTAGAACTCCCGTGTGTTGGGGAGAAATTGGTCAGAAAGAAATTGAAAGTTTAGAAATAGTGCAAGAAACCTCCTCTGATCAGATAAAGGCCAGGATGAAAGCTGCTCAAGATCGTCAGAAGTCATATGCCGATAAGCGGACACGGCCGATTGAGTTTAATGTTGGAGACCACGTGATGCTTAAGGTCTCGCCTTGGAAGGGAATTATACGTTTTAGAAAGAGGGTAAAGTTGAGTCCAAGGTACATCGGACCGTTCAAAATCTTAGCCCGCGTGGGTGAAGTGGCTTACAAACTTGATCTACCCGATGAGCTGGAAGGAATTCACTCTACCTTTCATGTCTCTCACTTGAGAAAGTGTCTAGCCGACAACACATCCCATGTGCCACTACTGGACATCGAAGTGGATGAACAGTTGAACTATGTCGAGCAGCCCATTGAGATAGTCGACCGCAAGGAGAAACAGCTTCGACGCAAGGTTATTCCCCTAGTGAAAGTAATATGGAAGCATCGCAAAGTATCGGATGCCACTTGGGAAGTCGAAGAAGAAATGCGCAAGTTTTTACCCTGATTTGTTTAAGTAATAGTTAGGTTTCGGGGACGAAACCTCTTTTAAGGAGGGTAGACTTGTAGCATCCGTATTTTTTAGAGTAATAAATAAAAGGAAATTTATTATTACGTATGTGTCGCTAATTTGATTGTGTGTAAATGTTGGATAATAATTGGATGTGAAAGTGTGAGAGGGTTGTGGGGGCCCATAGCCCCCTATATATAACCCAACCCCTCCACCCTTTCACCATTTCCTCCCTTTCACAACACACACCCTCAAGCACATACACACATGTTCTCTCTAGCACCCGAATCCAATCCCAAGCTAAAAAAAGGAAGAACCTTGTGTGTGAACGCCACCAAGCAACAAGAATTACCAACAAATCCTCGGGTTAGCCCAGATCCGAACCAAACCCGAAGAAAAATGTGAGTTTTGGGTTTTAAAGGTTAAGTTTTATGGTTGAGTTCGACATGCAAACTGATAGAACGATAGATCGGGCTGTGAGAAGCTAGAAAAAAAATGTAAACTTGAAGGGTCGAGTGTTAACGGGTTCGTTATATGACAAAAGATGAGGTTTGGACTAAGTAAAACACGGGTATACAAAGTTGGTACGACCCAAAACCCATAGAAAGGGTAAAATCGGGCCCTAAGGAAGAGTCATGGAAGAAAATGTATTGTACAGTTAACCGTGCACAACTAAGGAAGGGCATTACCATTAACGGCGAGAGAAACCGACTACAGGTGAGTTCTAGCCCACTTTATCTGTTATGTTTCGGGGCTGTGTGCATACTCCTATGTGATAGATAATACACTCACTTGATTGGCAAGTGTATGGTATGTGTATGGTTGTGTATTGAATGTATTATCACATAATAATTGTATGAACGAGTATGTATGTATTTATAAGTAGAAGGCATGTAAAGTATGCACGTATGATAAATGTATGGTTATTCAAGACTGAAGGGACCAGACCCTCATAATATCGACCCTCATAATATCTGAGATGATAGGGACCAGACCCTCATAATATCTGAGATGATAGGGACCAGACCCTCATAATATCTGAGATGTTAGGAACCAGACCCTTACAATATCTGAGATGTTAGGGACCAGACCCTTATAATATCTGTGATGTATAGGATAGAATAGCTTATCGTATACCACAGGATTATGAAAGAAAGTATGTAAGTACGTATGCATGTATATAAAGTATGTATGAAAGTGGTAATAACAGGTAAGGTATGAATACATATCTTCGGACACGTATGAGTAAGGATATGAATGTAATATATGTTAATTGATTAACTAGAACTCACTCAGCGTAGCTGACTTTTAGTATGCATGCAGGCAAATAGATTGAGGCAGCTGGCTTGAGGAGGGACACATGGCATGAACTGAAGAGACTGGCATCCACGATGAAGTGTCATGACTGTTTTAATTAGTGTTTATGAAGACAATTTGTATGTTAAGACAAAAACAAATGTTTTGTAATGTGATGTTTGAAGTTTTAAATTATTCCGCGAAGTTTTAATTAACTCTGATATTTAGAACTGTGTTCATGAGTAAATCTAACACCAAAGTAGCGCTTTCAGGAACGGAGTCTTACATACTCGCTTTCTCTGTAATCACGATCACGTTTGAGCTCCACCATTGTAATCACCTTTATCATTAATAAATCGGTGGTGATAGTTTTCACCGCCCGGGGTTTTTTGCTTATTATCCTAAGGATAACGGGTTTTTTCCTCGCAATAAATCCTCATGTTCAAGCACTTTTACGTTCATTTCATACAAGCACCTAGTCCCGATTACTAATTTGGTTACGAAATCGTTGTTAATTTTTGCTCAAAACAGCCGCCATGACAAATGCCACTCGTTGAATTTCATATGATTCAAACGCATATTCGTTTTCAGGCGCTTTATCCATCAAATCAAAGTTAACAGTTGCTGCATGCAAACCTACAATAGATGTTCAACAAGTTAACCAAACGGTGAAAGTCGAATGTGGCATCAAGTTCCTATATAATGTCAAGCACCTCCATGTAATCGCGGGCATCAGAATCAAGTGATGGAGGTTCCATCACAGAGAGGAAGAAAGATTCTGCCTGGTTAGTAGCATGTATTCTAACCGACCATAACTTCAAGGTTTCATCGGAAGTGTTCTCAATGGTGATCGGCAAAATGTATTTTCACCCACAGCTACAATTTTTTCCAGCATGCCGTCATTGCCCAAGGGAAATGGAACAAAAATGACGATCATGCCCTCATGCCCTCTTCCTGTGGGTTGTAGCGATACAAAGGTGAATTTGTGGGCAAATTAATAGGAGCCATAACCTCTACACCAAAGTCATCCGGATCCATTGGGAGGTTGGGTTACACTTTTGATGATGAGGTTGAATTATAAAAGTTTAAATGTGTTGGTGATGAGGTTGGGTAACATAGGTTACACTGTTCATATATATATATTGATATTGATGACGGAGGTTGGGTAACATATTGATGATGATTCTTGACTCTTGAGAGGAAATGGAAGCCTAAAAAAATATGATGATGGGTGTATAAGTAATGATATCATGAACCATGAACCATGTTGTCTTATCAAACATCATGAACCTGTTGTCTCTTCAAAGCATCATTCAATTTGAGATTTTGTGGGTTGCCCTATTCAGTGCCGGCTCTTGGGTTGGCAACCCGGACGACCGACCGAGACACTTAATTTTTTGGGGCAAAAAATATTTTTATATATGTATATTTTTATACATTTTTAAAAATTTTCTTTATAAAACAGGTACAAATCTTAATCCTTTTATTAGATATTAGGCCCAATCTTTTTTTACCCATAACTCATTTGAGATGTTGGGTCTACAACTCTTTTTATTTCATTACTCGTTAGGGCCTAACGTTAAGGTGCATAATCGGGTTTTTTAAATAGTGGTTCCGGGTATGAAACCGGGTATGAGTATGACCGAGTATTAGAAAATCGGGTTTTGCAATACTCGGATCGGGTTTGGGTACGGGTATTGTCTTTAAAAATCATAACCTATGAATCGGGTCCGGGTCGGTGTAGAACTGGGTATTTAAATACCCTATTTCCGGATATTGAAAAAACCCTATTTTCGGGTTTTTTGAGCTTTTTCCGGCTATTTTTAGGGTATAAATTGGATATTTTAAGGGGCTGCACTTTTTAAGGGTATTTTTCGGGTAATTTTGAGTATTTGATAAACCCAATTTTGGGTATTGGAAAAACCCAGTTTCGGGTATGGAACCGGTTTCGGTTTTCGGGTATTACTATGTACAAATCGGGTCCGGTTCGGGTACAGGTTTTGGTACTTAAATACATACCCTATCTGTACCTTACGGATAGGGCCGGGTATGGGTACGGGTATGAAAAACTAGGGATAAAAAACCCGGTTCCGGGTTCGGGTTTTTTGTGCACCTCTAGCCTAAGGGCCTTTTCATTTCAGCTTGGCCAAAGCATTTGAATTTTCGGAGACGGCCCTGTATGAGATTATGAAAAGACAAGAGGAATACCAATTAACCCTTCAACCAAAACCAACTGTGGTCAGTCCTTAATTCTCTCTCTCTCTCTCTCTCTCTCTCTCTCTCTCTCTTTTCACATGAAATGATAGGATTGGACTGATTGGTTCATATAAAGATTTAGCTAAACTTGGCCATATTGAGACATCTGAGGATATGTCATACCGGGTAACATAACACCTTGTTGTAGGTAAGCCTAAGGCATGGAGCATGTGGTTCCTATCAATGATGGTGCAACCATACTTCTTGCCAAAGGCAGGGACATCAAAGCTTCGGCCATGGAAGTGCTTGTTAAGGAAGGTACCACAACGAGTGAGCTTTGGAACAGTTGTTCCATGGTGTGCTCTCCTACTTCGTTGAGAGCTATGGGCGAGGCTGTTAAGCTTACTCTTTCCTGAGGAGAGAGTATGTTCTCATATTCCCCATCACCAACTACCTGGTCCTTAAGAGTTTCTTCCCTACGGGGAAGGCGTGCTCGTGCTTGGTAGACTAAGCATGGGGGAGAGTGTAACATCAGGTTCTACAGTGTAATCCAACCTTATTATCACCCTTTTGGCTCGTTCTTCCTGAGCATAGTTGTTTATTAGCTCCCTAAGCTGGATGAAGTTTCGTTTAACACCCTTAGGCGTCATATCTATCCTCTCTATGGGGAGTAGAAACCATCCCTTGGAGAGGATTCCACTTCTAGACGAGGGTGGTGTTTGGAACTGGAAAGATTGTGACGACGTGTTGGCTGGTTTGAAACATATACAATCTGATTCGCTGTTCAGTTTAACGGCTTATGGTTTGTAAAGTAAAACCAGCCGTTATACCAAACCCGACATTTAACATTTATTATTATTATTATTATTATTATTATTATTATTATTATTATTATTATTATTATTATTATTATTATTATTACTACTACTACAAACTTATGCATATATGTTAACCAATCCTTGTATGCAAATTATCTAATTAGTATATTTGATAAGTGTGGCGACACAAAAGTTAAGATTCACGCTTTTGTATATATTATATGTTTGTGGAATGAAAGCAATACTTTGGCTATGGTGGGGTGGTCTAACTAGTATAGTCAAAAACCAAACAGTAAAACCGTGAAAAATGGTCGGTTCAGCCAACCCAAACAACCTGGTTAATTCAGTTTGCGAAAACTGGCCGAGCCACACCGTAAACACCCTTGATAACAATCAGGGCCGGCCCTGGGTGGGGTCGGGTCGTCGACGGCCCCTGACCCCACACCCCGCTAGGCCCGAATTTTTTATAAAATATATATTTTCTTTTATGAAAAACAATATGTATATTTAATGTTTAAACTCAATTACATAGCAACTGCCTTGCTCTAATGGCAAAGGGGCATAACTCACAACCAAAAGGTTGTGGGTTACAGTCTTATTTGAGACATGCTTAAGCTATGTTTATATAAAAGTTTTTTACACAACCCAAATCATAACTAAGTAAGCCTATTTAAAAATTAAATTGTTTAAACCCAACAACATACTCCTTTTACTTAAGGCCAAAAATATTTTTCGCATTCGGCCCAAAATTTTTTAACTTCTCGGGCCGGAGCCGGCCCTGATAACAATTGATGGGCGCAGGTAAAACATGTACCTTGAACTCAATGGTAAAAGTATCATTACAACAATGATACGAAGTTCATACCAATGATTAGAAATATAAAAACTGGATCATCAGTAGATACTAAGGAAAGGATTATTAAGCATACATCAACAACAAACATCCATACTTGGATTATGCATTGCAACTAGATTGGTCTGCAAGAGAACCAGCAGCATTTGATGAAGATGGTTCTGCATACCATTGTTGATCCGCACGCGTTAGGAATGTAGCTTCTGCATTGGCAACACGATCATATGTCAGAAATATGAATCAACCGAAAAACTTATAGATCAAAGGGGTGAGTAATCTTGACGTACCCGAGAAAAAGACGTCCTTATAATCTTCTTCATCGTATATAAATTGTGGCGGATCCGGTGAACCGACCCCTACTATAGTACTTCCACTGCAAAATCATTATGAAAATGATGACCGAATAATATGATTACTTAATGTAGCAAAAATCATTATGCTTCATTTTTATTTCATTAGGGGTCGAAATTCTTAGCATGGGTGTTATATAAACCATTGAAATCATCCAACCCAACGGCCAACACGGTTGCCAAAAACAGTCACCTGACAAATTAAACGGAATATCGATACCTTCCAGACATAAAAACAGCATCATATTTTGCACGGCCCGCAGCAATTATGCGTTGTTTTAATCGTTTCAGAGATGGGAGCACTTCAAACGCGGGCAGTTCTATGGCAATAACATATGTGAAGTGATATTAATCAATTCTGATAACGTGTCACATATACAATATATATAAATAACTTCATACCCAAATCGTTTACACAAACGTCTTGTGATATTCCGTTCTTTGATATCTTCTCCAGCAAGGTTGACGGGTCGATGGTACTTGATGCATCTAACCGGAACCGCTGATAAGATACATTTCAATATTTGATTATTATTGTTATACATAGAGGTGACACTTTTAGATCCGTTTACGGATCAACAGGTTGATTTGGGTTGTGTTTTATCTCAAACCGGTCAAATCAAAAAAGTCAAAAACAAAGGGGAACGGGTCAAACAGGTTGAAAGTAGTCTAAAGTTCATTTTTAAGGTCTTAAATCTACTAAATCGTTTTTCCAGATTTTGATTATGAGAATTATACGGTTTTTTTAATGAAAATAAACCATTTATTGTTTTAAAATTATAAGATGGAAAAAAAAGAGTCTGTATGTCTACCCGTTTCGGCCTGAACCTGCTTTGACCTGTTTCAGCCCGCACCTAATTTGACCTGTTTCATCCCAAACCTGTTTTGACCCATTTCAGCCCAAACCTGGTTTGACCTGTTTCATCCAGACCTATTTTGACCCATTTCAGGCTGAACCTAATTTGACACATTTCAGCCCAAACCTAGCTTGACCTGTTTCAACCCAAACTAATTTTTGACCAGTTACAGCCCGAACATGTTTTGACCCATTTAAACTGTTTTGACGCGTTTCAGCCCAAACCTAGTTTAACCCGTTTCAGCCCGAACCCGCTTTGCCCTGTTACCCAATTCGCATGGCCCATCCATCTTGTCACCTCTAATCACAAGACAAAAAATTACCTTGTAAACTTCAGCTGTGGCGCATGCCTCAGGAGGCTTAATCAGAACCATTGGCAGGTCGAAAGGTACCAGTGAGGGTATATCTTGGACAATCTAACATCAACAATGTGACAAACAAATCAAATTACACGCAATATATTTTACATGAAATTAGCATGGTATTAGAGTATGTATAGTGATTTAACTAACAAGTGAAAAACACCCCCCCCCCCCCTCCCGGGTCACTGCCACGTAGGCATGGGGGCTCTCAAGAACTTTTCCATAAAAATGCATAATGGTTTAACTAACAACACAATTATTATTTAATCTTTTTTTTATATATAAAATTTTTGAAATGAGCCTGGCCCCCACACCCCTTGCCAATGACGCTCCTGCCCTCTCACGCCCTACCCGTTTTGGTGTTTGGCGCTTTTTTTGGCTGACATATATAAGGGCGTTAACCCATAACGCCTAGTCTTATAAGGAAAAACAGCAAATTGATCATCTATTCATTTAAATGGATACGTACCTCACCTCTACCGGTGCAATAGGCGGCTCCATTGGAAAAGAAGAACGGGACATCTGATCCGATCTCACCCGACCATTCTTGGAGTTCTTTTTCAGTGGCTAGACCACCACTGAACTGGTTTGCCGCCCATAGAGCGGTTGCAGCGTTACTACTTCCGCCACCAAGCCCCGCCCCGGTTGGAACTCTTTTATCAACATGAACCTGCCAGAAAATATCAAAAGTGAAGAGGTGCCGAGTTTGATAGAATTTACGGGTGTAAACGAGCCAATATGGTCGTGAGATACTCGAGATCGGCTCGTTAAAAGCTTGAATCGAACCAAAAGCTTAAACGAGCTCAAGCCAGAGTTTCACTTATCAAGCTCGAGCTGGCTCGCGAGCCTAAATGAGCCATTATTTATATAATTTCGATCTAATATATTAATTCTATATTTATATACTAATTATTATGTATAAAATTTATAAAAAATAACTAAATAATATATATATATATATTATGATCTACAAAAAAAAATTATAATTAGCATAATGTATATAAATAATTATAAACTAGCCAGTTGCCCACGCGATGCAGCGGTGTACGCGCAAACAGAATCGGTGTTAGTACGTTTGTAACCTCGCAACGGTACGTGCATAACCTAACAGTGGTATGCATTTAACGTGGCATCGGGCTTGTAACCGATGCCAGTAAGCGCGCCACATAAATGTTGCTTGAACGCACGCAACCGGTGGCGACAATCAAGAAGCAAAGATGAAATGTACAGTAATTTCAAATAAACTACTTTTTAACCCAATCAGTTTTGACGGACGTGTATCGACCCGAAAATGTTTTAACCCGAAGCCCGTTTGGATATGACCCCTTTCGATCTAAACCCATCCCGACATGAACTAAATTAACTCTTTTTTTGTATTAACTTGTTCCAACCCTAACTCGCTTCGACACCATTAGCCAAACCTGCCTGACCCGTTGCCGGTAATAACTGGTAATCACGCAACATGCTAATTTTTTTAAAAATTAATAAACCATAGCAATACCATACTCATATTAAGGATAATAAAATGCTCGTTTTTATGGTGTAATTTTTTAGAAAAAATATTAACGTGTGAAAAAGTTATTGTCGTTAAAAAGTCGTAGGGGTAGTTGGTTTAGAACAAGGGGAAAATGTGTAACTATTTAATAAATTAACAAAACTTTATTGAAGTTGAAGGACCATTATTGTAATTTATTTTTGAATGTGCAAAAACTATATTATCCCTACATTCTTAAAATTATATGCATTGTTACTTGTATAGTATGCAACAAAAGTGGTACCTCTTAAAATTTAAGAGGTCCCTCACTCCTATATTATATATTGTGTAGATGTATAAAATAGTTAATAAATAATAAACAAGCTAAGCTCGAGCTTGAAAAACTGCTCACAAGTCACGAGCCGAGCCCAAACTTTAGAATCAAAGCACAAAACAAACCTGTTATTTATACTATTTTTTTCTTTAATAATGTATAAATCAATATTTATAAGAAATTATTATATATATAACTAAATAATATACTTTACGATATATAACAACTAATTAAAATATAAATGTACATAAATAACTATAAATATATATAAATGATAAAGGAGCTTGAGCTTGAAAACCTACTCACGAGCCGAGTTCAATCTTTAGAAACAAACCTTGAAGCGAGCAAAGCTCAAGCTCTCATAACTTAAATGAGGTAAGCTCAACCTCGGCTTGGCTCTTTTACAGCCTAATTCAGAATGGTAAATCCAGATTGTGTTATCCTTAATGGGTCAAAGTGGTCAAAATAAGTAGCTTAAAATAAAGCGGGTCAAAAGTTACCAAAGATTTTTTTTCTCTTGTATAAAAGTTCATAAATCATTTTATTCAAAAGATAACATCATAAGCAATAAAGTATTTACTACAAAAATTATATACAATCTAACTGCTAAAGAGTCATGATTTCATGTAATTTTACGCGTCTTACCCAAAAGAATTTGTCACTTCCAGTCTTCTTGCGGTATAAATTCAAGGCCTTTATTATCTGAATTCACAAAAGATTTCATTAAAGTATACATAAGCGACACTAAAAGCAGAAAAGAATTGAAGATTGCTGATTTACCAAATTTCTTTCATCAAGTGGGATTCCAGGCACATTGGTTGACAATCGATCGGTAGATTTTGATGGTGACAAGGAGAATTTTATCTTATCACCTAAACTGATTACCTAAGGGTGGTAAAACAGTCCAATTTTCAACATCAAAAGTGTTAAATAAACCTTCAAAATATAGAATAAAAGATCAGCAATAAACAGCATATTATACAACTTACATGAAATAAAGATGCCAAGTCATGAAACCCGTCCGGCCTCTTACTCGTTATTCTTAAAAACACATTAATCTGCATTTCGAAAAGATTTCAAAAACCAGTTCATAAACAGAGTATTGCATTGACTTTTGAAGTCAACTTTAAGATGCATATGAAATTATAATTTTAATTGAAAATTTTCCATATTAACCAACTGTGAATGTACTGATATCTTCTAGCGTTGTAAACATCAGTATGTGCTACTTGGGTGGTTGGGTAGTAACTAGCGATTAGTCGGGGGTTGGGGTACCAACTTGAGTTGTGAGAACTTGAAAGAGCTCCATTCATAGAAAATGAGATGATGTAAGTAAGTAACCTTGCAAGGAGAAAAGAGGGAGAGCCTAGACAATCCAGCATTCATATCCACCTCATCTAGATTATACACTATCTGAATTGAAACACACATCAACATAATAATAGTAATGAGAAAACATTAAAAAAACGAACTGATGCCAAATATAATCATAATTATACCTCCACTTGCTTTCTTGTATCAGATGAGGCTTTAATCACTCGATTTCTGGAAGCAAATTGAAAGTGTTTAGGTTGATGGGGATGGGCCGTGACCGTGAATTTGGATGAGAAGAGATGAGAGGCCGCCATTGTCGCCATCGATTGAAATTGAAATTGAAATTGAATTGATGATCCAGAGACAGAGAGAGAAGTTAGTTATGGTAGTTGGTTGGGGGAGGGGATAATTAAGTGAAGATGCTCAGCGTCTTTATTTTGACTCTTCTGCTGCTCAATGTCAACATTCTACTCCCTTATTTAATCATTATTAATAAAATAAATAAACTACGATATCATTTGAGACTTATTAATTTCTCACACACATATATATAATATGTTTATTTTAATGTTTCTTATTTTCATCTTACATGAAATATTCTTGATAAAAGTGGCATTTTCGATCTTGTGGTTTATCAAATAATATGAATTTAGTACAATTTTCTTTTTTTTTTTGCATATGGGCCATCCATGTTTTCCAATTCTTGTCAATTACATCCAAATCACTAAAGTTGTTTAATTTAATCATTAAGTCAGGGGTAGGCGTGTCTTTTCACTCTTTATGTATTATATGAGTAAAGTGCCAAAATCATCCCCAAGGTTTGGTCACATTTACGAATTTCGTCCAAAAACATTTTCTTTCACAATTAGACCCTCGATGTTTCCCAAAACGTTGCCAATTTCGTCCAAATTGTTAACTCTGTCTAAATTCAACGTTAACTCATCTCATGGGTGTTATTGTCCTTTTACATGTTCGTTTACATTATTGCACTGAGCTAAACCCTTTGTATGAGTAAAAATATAGAAAAATAAACTAACAGATACTATATTGGATTCAAACATAGGAATCGTGAAATGTTATATATGCCATCGAACAAATACATACTAAATAATAATAATAATAATAATAATAATGTTAACAAACATGTAAAAGGGCAGCAACACCCCTAAGTTAACGTTAAATTTAGACCAAGTTAACAATATGGACAAAATTGGCAACGGTTGCGAAACATCGAGGGTCTAATTGCGAAAAAAAATATTTTTGGACGAAATTCGCCAATGTGATCAAACCTCAGAGACGATTCTAACACTTTACTCACTATTATTTTTTTAAAAGAAAAAAATAATTAAACAACAAATAGGAAGAACCCTCTAACCAATTCTATGTTTACTATTCATTTGTTTGTGTACACAAGGGGGTATTCAAACATTATACAACCATATGCGGCTGACCTATTTGTTCGTCCGTATAGTATATCAAATAACACATCCATGTGATAATAAAGAGAGAAGATACATTATGTAAAGTTCACATTATCCCCCCCCCCCCCTTGAGATATGTGGGGCGATAGGGGACGGGGAGGATATAGATTTGTCACCGTGACTTTGTTTGAAAATATTATTATTTTATTAGTATGTGATATATATATATGTTGGGTTTCTATGGAATTTATAAATTTAGTTAACCATTTAACTAGTCACAATAAAGGCGGAAGCGTGATATTTACAAACTAAACATATATATCCATGTGTTTATATATGTATATATTACAAGTTTATATATGATATGTTCATGAACAACCTAGTTTATTCATGTCATAAGATTACCAATAATCTATTTATTAGAAACCCGAAGCAAGGATCAAATGATACGGAAAAACTAAACTATCAAAACTATAAACACTTACATTCTTAACCTTTAAGAGTGTAGTTGATGTTGAAGAAGATGATGATGTTGATGCTAGACTTTCAAAAGGAAAATCCTCAAACGGAATATACCCCGAGCCTCCAACACACACCGAGCTATGTTAGGGAGCTTGAACACGAATAACCGAGACCCGAGCCTTTTCTTTTGTTCTTGGCCGAAAAACAAAAACAAAGAAAGGAAAGACTTGTGTGGTTTTTGTTACTTGAAAGTATCTTGATCTTGATCTTTATAAAATCTTTCAATCAAATCATTTTTGGTGTTAGGTCTTTTAGTCAAGTAACCAATACTCAACCTCTACCAAATCCATGACAAAATATTGACCAAAATCTTGGGGTGTGGGGCCCACCCAAAACCGGCCCCAAAAATATATATTTATTTATTTTTTTTTTATTTTTTTTTTATACTTTATAAAATATATAAACACCCCATCTTTCATAAACCATTTTATAAAAGAACACATAGTTAAATAATCATTCCAATAATAATTATTTGAATAAATAAATTAACCAATTAATTTATTTAACACTTTCAAGTAGGTATTCAGAAACCCGATTTTCTGAATGTATCGTGTTCTGTATTTGTCTCATAGATCTTATCTTAACAAATACATTATTGGTGTGTGTCTAACTCATTATTGGGTATGACCCGACTTGGATCAAACACAACTAGCCACATTAACCTAATTATGTGTCTCGGGCATACGGTATTCCAACAATATATATATATGATTTTTTTTAGAACCACTTTGAGTTTTAAGAACTTAACATAACAATTTTTTTTTGAATTTCTTTTGCATATACGTAATATATGTAGGTTACATGTACGGAAAAAAAATAAATTTTTTTACGCACTGTAACCACTCGGATTTTTCACATACAAATTTAAATCCGTAACCCTACTCGTTTTATATTCGGGAAATTTTGTCACTAAAAATGGCACGTTTATCAAGAAAATTCTATACAATTTATATTTATTTATTATATTTATTTAATATATATAAAACTTTGGAAAATATTCATTTTTAACCCAAAACATAAACTTTAACCCCCTTTTGTATCCACATCAAAGCTTCAGGGACTAAACTGCAATTATCCTTATAACCCTTTCACCCAGACCCTAATCCATATCCATATGACCCGAATACCCGTATCCATGACCTGTTTAATTACTTGGTGCACAATTTTCGTTTTAAACATAGAATTGAATAGTGATTTTGATTCCCCGTATCAATATCGGCCTAAACTAACTCGTTAATTAAGAAACAAGATCCATTGAGATACGAATTTGATTATAAACCTAAACCGCCATGACCTAAAATTGAATATATAACCTAGACTTAACCATAATTCAATTAATTGCGTCTGCACGGCTCTAATATCAGCGCCAACATAACCCCTATGGTTAATTAGATTATCGAAGGGCGCATATACCCCGTTCATCATAGTTCGTCATCGGATCTGTTTGATTCAAATTGGATTGTGTTCAAACATCTAATCAGGTAATCAATAATACGGTTGAGTTTTTTTTTATCTGCTCTGCAATAGCCCTAACAATAATTAAACAAACGGTTAACGGATTGATCGATTTCAGGATTTAGGGTTCTTATATCACAATTCGATTTTATTACTTTCTTTATATAAATATCAGTTTCCAGATATTAACCAACTGAGACCCTAGCCCAACTGGTTAGGGTGTGTGTGTTCATCGGATCCGGTCAGGTCGTGGGTTCGAGTCCCAGAAGGCACCTGTTTTTGTTATTATTATTTTTAACCTATTTTAATGATTTATACATTATAATTAATATAAAATATACCATAAACAATATTTTCTTTAAAAACCGACAATTATAAAAGTTAAACTTTTCGTGTCAAATAATCTCGTTACTAGTTTTCGTATATGTATATATATATACACACACATATATATATGTATCTTATTATTAATAATGAACCAATATCATTTTATTAAAACCCGACATTAAAGATTGATGTTTCTCATTGCAAAAGACGTTTTTATGGATTTGCTCATATTTACTAGATATGTATTATTTGTTTTAAACAAATATATAATAAACATATTAAATACGTTAATATATTTTTTACCATCAAGTTTCGTTAACGATTTTAGGGTATAAATTTTATTATAATGATATATTTAAAACGATTATTATTATAATAGCTCTCAACTTATATTTATTCAAATTATTTATTTGTAAGTTCGATTATACGTTAAACAATGATTTTATAATTAAATGATAACAATAATCCGTAGAGATTAATCGTTCAATCTATAACATCCCAAACATAATTGTAACTCAAATCATATTGAATCCTAAATTCATTATATGTATTATATCATCTATAATTCACTCATCATATCATTTAATTAGGATTTTTGTCGGTAATTCTCGAGGAGTGTGATTATCGTTTTTGTTATATTCATTTCCGTTTGGCTTAATCGATCATATGAGTTTGATCATTCTCCTTTTTATATACTATTTTCAAACGTTTTGGGGACATATGCGTACTTATTCATATTTTCTATCTATATATACACAAAAATCGCAAATATAATCATTTTGTGAATATCAGTTGAATGATATTTGCTATTTGCTACATGTTTAATTGATTACTTGATAACGTTCGGAGAGGTCCAACATATCCCCTTGTAGAGGGTTCTCATTAGTATGATTATACGACCGTCTTAGTAACCGGAGCCCGATTCGCTTGGCAAAGGTAAAACGATAACCTTAGTCATTGTAATCAATGCCCGATTCGCTTGGCAACGATTTCATTGGCACACATGATTTGGTTATATGCATGATTGTTATGATTTGATTGATTATTATCACATGGTTGGTTTGCGCATTTTTCATTTATCATTTAACAACTATATATATATATATATATATATATATATATATATGTGCTATTATTTAATGTCTGAAAATTGGTGATCATCTCACTCAACATGTGTTGTTGACAAACTCCATTTTCTATGCATATGCAGGTTGCTTAGATTGAAGTATGGATATTTAGTCAAGACTATAGGTTATATTGAAGACAAACTTAAATTTAATTGATTGTATTTATTTATTTGAATGGTTTTGTTGTATTTGATTGTTGTGTGTACATTTGAATTAAAATAATTAATTAGATATTGTCACATTTTATTTATGATAGTATCTTCGAGCAGTGAGCAATCGGATCACGCCCCGGCATTTCCGCCTTAGGTTGGGGTGTGACAGATTGGTATCAGAGCCGAAGGTTATAAGATAGGTCGTTAGAGATGATCCTAGACATATGTTAGGAACCCTATCCGTGCTTATCTAAACTGCCTTATGTGCTATTTAAATTGTTTACAGCTTAATTAGATTAATTAGTTTATTATGCTTTGTCTTATCTACTTGTTGCACACACACACAAATTCCGAGGTCATGCCTCAACTTTCAAAATATTTTTAAATCCTCTTAATTTTTGGTAGATTATATTTTATTGTAGGAAATTCCTTAAGAATTCCCGTGTTTTGCTCTTTCACCTTGAAGCGTGGTGGTATGACAAATCTCGTACAACCACATAACTTTAAGTGGTACTCGTAATCAGCTAAACGGTTACGTGGTAAACATAACCGGCTAAACGGTTATACTTCCAAAATTGTGTTTTCAAATTATTTTAGATGCTTAGTTGGGTGAAAAATCCATGGAAATCCATGGGCACTCCAACTATTCATTTCTTAAACCATTTTCGATTTGATTTTTGGGTTGGAACGTATCATCCGGGGTGGTTCCCGAGATACACCAACTACTTATATTCGATTCGTTGATTCGATATTTAGTTGAGTCGATTAAATGCCATGTAACGCTCATGGTCCGAACAACTACATTGATTCGATAATTCGTTAATTAGTTGTGTCAATTAAATGCCATGTACACGCTCATGGGCTGAACAACTCAATTGTTTATTACACGTTATTTGAATTGGGCCAACAAATTGCCATGGAAGGCTCATGGGAGGCCAATTCACAAACTTTATGTTTCTATTTAGTTGGGCCATTCAAATTGCCATGGAAAGCTCATGGGAAGTCAACTCATTGAACATGTTTTGGTATTTTATTTGGGATCTCGAGCTACCATGGGAAGCCCATGGAAAGCCCAGCCTAATAATATTTTACTTTTGAATTTTTGTAAACATTAGTTATTAAATTAGATATCTGAAGAAAATTATTCACATTATTTTAAATCCCGTATCGTCCTCGAGTCTTCACTAGTACTATATACATACGCATCCCCATTATTTCATATCAACTCATTCCTACAACTCACCTGTCGTCTTACACATTTTCATCTTTGGTCCTTGTAGAATGTTTTCCTTAGGAAATCATAGTTGTAATCAACGTTGTCTGTCGGCTGCCCGTGATCACCGTTTGACTGCTAGGATCACTAAGGAAATTGCTGCTGCCATGCTTGGGATTGCTACGAGTATGCCATGGGAGGAATTCAAGGAAGCTATTGTTCTTGCTACCTCATGTCTTGATGATCCTGTTGAAGATGGAACCCTACCTCGCATGAACTCTAACCCTACCTCTGAAAACTCCAAAACCAAATCCTCAACTAATGCTAAGGCTGAACCCAAACCCACTTCGCGCAATGACAACTCTTCTCGTCACAAACGTAAGTTCAACTCTGCTAACCACACCAACCCTTCACCCTCCAACCAAATGCTTCTAACAAGAAAACCTATACCGGACTTTTCCCGTTATGCTCTACTTGTAACTATCACCATCCGACTTAATCCATGTGTCGTCTATGTGAAACACCCTAATTTTTTTTTTATAATAATACTTATCAGAGTAGGTCCCAGATTATATCTAAAATATGTCACTCGTGGTGATGTATTATTTTATGAAAAGATATATTATACAAGAAAACATATATGTTTAACAACAAACTTTATTATACAAACTATTAAACACGAGAGTATGGTTCTCTTGTTAATTCAGTCACGTCCATGAAGTTTCAACCATCTAGGGGTGTTTTTCCTGAAAATATTTTAAAAACATATTTTTATTAGCTTTCTCTAAGTAAGTACACCATTATATAAAAATATGTTTTATTTTCATATGGAATTTAACACCCAAATTCCTTGGGATTTCAACACCCGAAATCCTTATTTTTACTCCTCATTATTCTTTGGCAATTCAACACCCGAATTCCTTATGAGCTCATTTTTAACCCATGAGGGTTATTAACTCCCCTTTTTATTTGGAGTTTAACACCCGAACTCCTTGAGATTTCAACTCCCGAAATCTTTTTATATATAATATCAAAATTTTGGAGTTTTTAATTACTAAAACTCTCGGGACTCGTAACCCATATATTTTTATTAGGGGCTTACCACCATATGTATTTCCAAACTATAGCCCATTTTTAAGCCACCAATTCATATACTTGGAACCATAATCTCATAAATCATTTTCCAAATAATCACATATTTGAGTACTAAATAAACACGTATAACACGCTATAGAATAACATGATTATGGTTCAGTGTACTTACCGTCTACTTAGGAGAAATACTTATACGAACTCGAATCCTAGTGAACACTTCGGTCAACGACTAACTGATATGGCTACCAAAAAAACATCCGTAGATAACACATGCTCAATTAACTCTCTTGCTATTCCACTAATTACTATTTGATAGAGGAATTCTTTTTGTTTATAGTTATTATTATTTTGTTTGTAGTTCAAAGTAGAGATATGTGTGTCTATATATACTAGAATATTTCTTGCTTGTTACCCATTCTTCATGACTAAGATTCTTGAATATGATATATTAATATTATATTAACATTGCTGACATCCAACGCTTACTTTCTTGTTAAGATTACTAGCTCCAACTCTATCTTATCTTCTTTGTTTTATTATTATTATTATTATTATTATTATTATTATATTATTATTATTATTATTATTATTATTATTCTACGACCACCCTTTTTTTTCTTTTATATGTAACCATAATATTAATAATAATAACAATGATTAGTCCTATTCATTTTATATGTCTTAAACGATTTTCGGTAACACCAAACACTCGTTTAAACACCTCATATGTCAATGAGTCATCTCACCCGATACTTGTTTACTAATATTTGAAAAATTCTATTTCAAATATTTTATTTTTATCCACAAAAAGGGATGTTACACTATGCACCCAATGCAACCGTTATGGCCACCTTGCAAATACTTGTCGTGCACCGTCTACTTCTAAACCCTCTACTACCCGTGCTTGCTATAATTGTGGAGATCCTAGTCATCTTTGCAATGCGTGTCCTCGACTTATCCATGCACGTCAAGCTCAAGCTATGCCTGCCCCGTGCAACATCCCTATTGCTTCTCAAATCCCGACCCATCAACCGTATCCACTGCAAACTCCTAACACCAATATGACCCACCCTTATCCAACTCCATACCCGCAAGTTCAGGTTTACCAAGCCTACACCACCCAAACCTCACTAGTGTCGTCTTTCCAAGTTTAACCTACTTCATATCCACCTGCATCGATTGCTCAAGTTATTATGGATTCAACTACCTCAAGTGCTCCAAGTCAAGTGAATCACATCTACCGTAACTGAAGATGCTTGAAGACTCTGAAGATTTTTGTCGTTTTCCTATCTTAAGTTATCTTATTTTTTCATTATTGCATTATATCGACTCTTTAGTTATTCGCAACATTTGATGATTTCAATTTGAACTATTTAAGTATTTCATTACATGAATAAAGTTTCCTTTATCAAAAACTAAACTATTAGGATCTTGTATCTCTACCTCATTACTTTATTCTCGATTATCTTAATAACACCTAAATCACCAAATCTATTTTCTTCAATTTACAAAAATTATACTTTTAAAAGCAAAAGAGGTTTTCGAAATCTCACGGTCTTATTAATTCCACTAAATATTTATTAATTATGATTTGAAATTATATTTAGAATTATCAAAACAATTGTTTTCATTTCAAAATTTTATTTTAAATGTGTTACAACCCACATGATGGAATAAAATGTGTTACAACCCACATGATTGAACGGATTATGCGGACCATCCGACGATAAGAGTAATTATGGATGCATACGTAATTATTCAAGTCCTCGCATGGAAATCATAATACGTACAATTATGTGTCATGATCCAACCTAAGGTAGTTTGGGTAACGGTACGAATGATGAGATGATAAGGACATAGTGAATACGCCACTAGTACATCCTATATATAAGTGCCCTTATCGAATTGTCATTTGAAGCGTTGCTTAGGTTATTATAAGTTCTATGTCATGATATTTTCTTTAAAAATTTAAATTGTTTTCAAAACGATGATGTTGTGGTTTTCCTTAATTTCGGGACGAAATTCCCTAAAGTAGGGGAGACTGTAACCACTCGGATTTTTCACATACAAATTTAAATCCGTAACCCGACTCGTTTTATATTCGGGAAATTTTGTCACTAAAAATGGCACGTTTATCAAGGAAATTCTATACAATTTATATTTATTTATTATATTTATTTAATATATATAAAACTTTGGAAAATATTCATTTTTAACCCAAAACATAAACTCTAACCCCCTTTTGTATCCACATCAAAGCTTCAGGAACTAAACTGCAATTATCCTTATAACCCTTTCACCCAAACCCTAATCCATATCCATATGACCCGAATACCCGTATCCATGACCTGTTTAATTACTTGGTGCACAATTTTCATTCTAAACATAGAATTGAGTAGTGATTTTGATTCCCCGTATCAATATCGGCCTAAACTAACTCGTTAATTAAGAAACAAGATCCATTGAGATACGAATTTGATTATAAACCCAAACCACTGTGACCTAAAATTGAATATATAACCTAGACTTAACCACAATTCAATTAATCGCGTCTTCACGGCTCTAAGATCAGCTCCAACATAACCCCTATGGTTAATTAGATTATCGAAGGCCGCATATACCCCGTTCATCATAGTTCGCCGTTGGATCTGTTTGATTCAAATTGGATTGTGTTCAAACATCTAATCAGGTAATCAATAATATGGTTGAGTTCGTTTTTATCTGCTCTACAATAACCCTAACAATAATTAAACAAACGGTTAATGGATTGATCGATTTCAGGATTTAGGGTTCTTATATCACAATTCGGTTTTATTACTTTCTTTACATAAATATCAGTTTCCAGATATTAACCAACTGACACCCTAGCCCAACTGGTTAAGGTGTGTGTGTTCATCGAATCCGGTCAGGTCGTGGGTTCGAGTCCCAGAAGGCCCCTGTTTTTGTTATTATTATTTTTATCCTATTTTAATGATTTATACATTAAAATTAATATAAAATATACCATAAACAATATTTTCTTTAAAACCGACAATTATAAAAGTTAAACTTTTCATGTCAAATAATCTCGTTACTAGTTTTCGTATATGTATATATATACACACACACATATATATATGTATCTTATTATTAATAATGAACCAATATCATTTTATTAAAACCCGACATTAAAGATTGATGTTTCTCGTTGCAAAAGACGTTTTTATAGATTTGCTCGTATTTACTTGATATGTATTATTTGTTTTAAACAAAGTTATAATAAACATATTAAATACGTTAATATATTTTTTACCATCAAGTTTCGTTAACGATTTTAGGGTATAAATTTTATTATAATTATATATTTAAAACGATTAGTATTATAACAGCTCTCAACTTATATTTACTCAAATTAATTATTTGTAAGTTCGATTATACGTTAAACAATGATTTTATAATTAAATGATAACAATAATCCGTAGAGATCAATCGTTAAATCCATAACATCCCAAACATAATTGTAACTCAAATTATATCGAATCCTAAATTCATTATATGTATTATATCATCTATAATTCACTCATCATATCATTTAATTAGGATTCTTTTCGGTAATTCTTGAGGAGTGTGATTATCATTTTTGTCGTATTCATTTTCGTTTGGCTTAATCGATTAGGTGAGTTTGATCATTCCCCTTTTTATATACTATATTCAAATATTTTGGGGACATATGTGTACTTATTCATATTTTCTATCTATATATATACACAAAAATCGCAAATATAATAATTATGTGAATATCAGTTGAATGCTATTTGTTATTTGCTACATGTTTAATTGATTACTTGATAACGTTCGGAGAGGTCCAACATATCCCCTTGTAGAGGGTTCTCATTAGTATGATCATACGACCGTCTTAGTAACCGGAGCCCGATTCGCTTGGCAAAGGTAAAACGACAACCTTAGTCATTGTAATCAATGCCCGATTCGCTTGGCAACGATTTCATTGGCACACACGATTTGGTTATATGCATGATTGTTATGATTCGATTGATTATTATCACATGGTTGGTTTGCGCATTTATCATTTATCATTTAACAACTATATATATGTGTATATATATATATGTATATATATATATGCTATTATTTAATGTTTGAAAATTGGTGATCATCTCACTCAACATGTGTTGTTGACAAACTCCATTTTTCTACGCATATGAAGGTTGATTAGATTGAAGTATGGATATTTAGTCAAGACTATAGGTTACATTGAAGTCAAACTTAAATTTATTTGATTGTAGTTTTTATTTGAATGGTTTTGTTGTATTTGATTGTTGTGTGTACATTTGAATTAAAATAATTAATTAGATATTTTCACTTTTTATTTATGATAGTATCTTCGAGCTGTGAGCAATCGGATCACGCCACGGCATTTCCGCCTTAGGTTGGAGTGTAACACTCACCGAGTCGACTTTTTACATAGTTGTAACGAACGTTTAAATTAGTGTAATCAATGTACATCTTTATTCTCTCTCATACTTAATTTTTTAATCAAATTTAATCTTAATCACATAATCTAATTTATTTAATTAAATGTGTGGTTAAGAATGAAGTTCTTAAGTTCTTAAAACTTAACAAGTTTCTCAGCTTATCTCTCCCCTGTATATATATACTAGTTGAGTGCCCGAGCGATGCAACGGGGTTTGCGCTCAAACTCGACATTGAACGCATAGTCCTTGTGGGTACATAAGTCACCTGATGATAGTGCGCACGCAGACTGAAATTGGACGCGTATCTCGTGCAAGGGGCAGTTGTGTGTAACCGAAGATTGAACACACGTACCCAGACTGGAATGCACGTTACCGACATTAAAACATGCTTAACTAAAACCAGGCATCTAATTCATGCCGAATACCGGTGCGGGGGCACTGGATTGAGCGCTTACCAAGATTGGACTATGTGTGTTACGTGCTGCTTAACACGCGTTTATCGGCCCTGGTACATGTAAACAACGGCATATGCGTAACCAATGACGAAAATCAAGAAGCAAAGATGAAATATACAATAATTTAAAATATATCATTCTTTAAACAAAACTTGTTTTGGCCTCAAACTTGTTCTGACTCGACAACATTCTGACCTTGCCCCTTTCTACTCGAACTTGTACCGACTCGAACTGTATTAACCCTTTTTTGTATCGACTCCTTCCGAGCTTTATCTAGTTTTACAAATAACCTAGATCACCGACTCAACTTGTTGCCAGTTCTAAATGATAATCACGTAACATATAAAATTTTTAAAACTAAAAAACTATAAAAATATCATACTCAAATTAAAGAGAATAAAAGGCTCATTTTTATGATATAATTTTTTTGAAAAAATATTTAAGTGTGAAAAAGTTATGGCCGTTAAAAAGTCATGGGATAGTTGGTTTTGAATTAGGGGGTATACGTGTAACTATTTTTTAAATTAACAAATAGAGATTGAAGTTGAGGGATCAAAGTTGTAGGTGCATTTGAAAACAATGAAAATTTACGTAATAGTTGTGAGTAAAGTCTTAATTACCCCTATTAACTATATTTTAGATGCAATATGCAGTTTGGTACCTCTTAAAATTTAAGAGGTCCCTAACTTATGCTTCATATATAGTAAAGATAAAGATATATATTGTAACATCCCCAAAGTTTCGGTCTAAATTTGACAAATTTATAAAGATGAAGGATCAAAAATATTAATGAGATAAGTAATGGAGAAATGAGATAAAAGAATGTCATGTTAAGGAAATAAGGAAACTCCATCCCACATGGAAAGAGGGAAACAAATGAAAACACTTTATAAGGAAGAAAGTTTCCATAGTAATACTTTTATGTGGCTAACAACTCTTGCTAGTCCTAGCGGAGGGTGCGAAGCACCCGACACGCACGGGCACGGGCGATTGCACTTTGATGGCGCACTTTGCACTTCGCATCGCCGCAAGCTGCTTGAGAGCTGCATTAGTATTTTTGAACTGTGAAAGACAGATCACGACGTGACGAGCTACTAGGGACTAAAAATGAAATTTTAGATTTAATTTCCTTCGCGCGACGCGAAGGAAATAGGTAAGGAAACTTCGCCGCGCTACGTGAAGTAGCCACGAAGTAACCTTGTCAGGTGCTGAACGTGTCACTACGTATCGACACGTAGCAGGTCTAGGAGATGACACACTGGACCTATCTTTGTCCTTCGCGCGACGCAAACAACTATCAAATCAACTTCGAGATACGCGAAGGAATAAAATAATCAAAGGCGGCTAAGTTTGTCCTTCGTGCTACGTGAACGGCTAAAATGAAATTCTTCGCGCTACGCAAAGGAACACATTTCAATCTATAAATAGGTGGCACTAGGGTGGGAACCACTTCATCACCACACACCCACGTTACCTCAAATTTTGTGCCAAAATCCCGCCATTTCCGACGCGCTCGCTGTCTAGAAGTACGCGCAAGTAGAAGTGTTGTCCACGTCAAGTTTAAGCATTTTGTATAGACAAGCCATACAAGGTAGGGGTTCTGTCTGATTATTTTATTTTATATGGCTTAGACCCTAGTCGGGAGTATAGTCTATAACTTGATCAGATAAATAAGTAAAATGTAGCTTTCATAAGATAAGATTATAGATGAAATATTATTCTTTATTTTATATAAAGGTATTTCTTATGAAAGAAGAAATCTGATATACACGTTTCTTCATGAAAAAGAAACGTAACGTATAAATGTTAAACATATGTTTTATAAAAAAAATGGATATCAAGGTAAAGATTATGCAAATAGACTAAAGGTCTAAAGCTAGATTTTAGATCTAGTTAGTTATGAAATATTACTCTCGTACTATAGGCCCGACTCCCGAGATAAAGATCTAGCCTATATCAGTGAGATACATTGATTATAACAAAAGGTGAATACGCTCAACCTTTTTATAATATGAATCAACCTTTTTATAGTATGAATGTCCTTTACGACGTGATTGTGTTTATAAATCAAACGTGATTGTGTTTATAAATCAAACGAATGAGGTATGAGGTAACAATGCTTTGAACACACAGCTTTCTGCTAACCATTGGCGACTATGGCACATATGACTTCCGAATTATAATAAACTAGTTTTTAACCCGGCGTGGTAAATCCGAACGTTGGTAAGACACAAGCATTACCGGTCCTAAGTGTTGAGGCAGTAAGTTGACATGAATTCGGTCAGTTTCTATTACATGTGTTATTATACGGAAACCAAAACAAAAAAAAGTTATAAAAATCGAGATGGAACATTGGGATAGCGTTAGTCGGTGAAACTCGAGCGTTGGTAAAACCCGAGCATTGTTGGTCCCTGGCGGTGAGTCTATGCAAATTTGGTTGGGTTTTTCACATTCGTTATAAAACCGGACTAAAAAGAAAGAATTGTCATTTGGTCAGTTTCGTTACGGTACTATAACTAAAACTAAATGCGCTAAGTCTATGCAAATTATGTCAGTTTTTATCACATCCGTTACGGTATATTGGTATTGGAACTAAACTAATAAAAAACAAACATAACAAAGATAATTAAAAATATAATTATCAAAGTTTAAAAACAAAAAACAAACCAAATCTTGGTCCAATGGAATCTTGTCAAATGGACCAATCATAGTCCAGCGTCACCAAAACTTCTCTTATATATCTATATTACATTATAACATAAATAGGCAACTTTTCACATTCCATCCTTCTCTTTACATCAGACGCCGTAATATTTATTATCACTTCCCTCCGGCGACGTTACTCCTTTGAATCGCTCCCTTCAATTCAATCTTCCGGCGACATTCAATTCACCTTCGGTTACATTCAATCTTCCCTTCAATTCTCCCAATCCGTTTAAATTGAACCCTATTTCTCACTTACCTGTACGCCTTAGCAATCGTCCCACCTGTAACGTATTCTTGCTCCACTGGTCTCAAGGTTCGACGGATGATTTCTTTTCCTTTCTGCAATTTTCTGTTTCTCTGGTAAACGCATCATTCTTCTCTAATTTCTATTTTGTTCTTTGTTTGTTTCAGCTTTTACCTAATTTTCCACCTCCTTTTCAATTTCATCAATTCATGATGTCATAGGTTTTTGTGTTATCTATCATGTTCGGTAGCCAAAATATCGTGTTTTAGGTGGACGATACTGATAATGCCAATCAGAAGCAGAAATTTGAGGCAGATTTGAACAATGAAATTAAGAAACTTCATAGGTACAGTCACAGTGACCAGATTAAGGCATGGATTCAGTCCAGTGAGATCAAGGATACAAATGCATTTTCTCTTTCTGTTCTATTACAACACTTTTTACCTACGGTTATGGAGATACAGATTATATTAGCAGACCATGTATAGCTTGAGAATATTTGATGTAATGTTAGGTTACATATTATGTTAAGCAGACCCTACCATAGCTTGCTATTGGTGGGATATGATGATGATGATGATGATGATGATGATGATGAGGTTACATATTATGTTAAGCAGACTTATTTGGATAGCTCAAATTGTGTTTATCTATATAGCTTCAGAATATTAGATGTTATGTTACAGATTATATTAATCAGACTTGTTTAGATAGCTCAGATTATGTTTATCTATATAGCATGATATACTTGTGCCTGGTGGTATGGAAAGCATGTCTAATTTCCCTAAGTATATTGTAAAAGCAAGGTAAAGATCTTTCATTCTTCTGTTTGTTTAAAACTAAGGGTTCTTGAAACTTCTTCAACTGTTTCTTGCTGCAGGTAGGAGTCTAAATTTGGATATGATACTCTTGTTGATGGAATCCTAAAATACGGATTATTGGATGTTTTCAACAGTTACAAGATGGGAAATCTTACCTAAGGTATCTCTATCCCGAGGCTACCTGATATGTTCCCAATGAAAGTATATGCATTGCACGATGTATACATTTCTTCATTGCTGTGGCAAAACTAGATATAACTTCACTTTATTTACTATAACGTGTAGTTATCGTTACCATGATATCATTGTTTATGTGTTTAGATGGATGCTCGAATTTCTCATGGATCAAAAAGGTATTACATGTGTGTTGGGAAGACTAATAACGCTTACCAGAGCATGTCAAAGAATCTCACAGCTATTTTTCGTAAACGGATTGTCATGTTCAATATACAAAGACCTAGAAGAATGATAATCAAATTAGGTTTTCACATTATGTAGAGTTGTATTTTTTTTTTCTTTTTCTTTTTACCTCTGTTTATTTATTTATTTTTAACACATTTGTTTTATTATCTGATGAAATAGTTTATGAAACGTGCTACGGTTAAAACGGGTTCTTTCCAACAAAACATGAACAGCCAAAATCTTGTACCCGCCAATCCAGATCGGTTAGTGAACGAGCCAAGTCCGAGCCAAGGTAAGATTTGCATGTTGGCTCGCTCATTAGGCTTGTTTAGCTGGTTTGTTGCCTTGTCTAAACTAAAGCTCAATGAAGATCTTCGCTGTTTGGGGAAAATTGGTCACATTAAATTGAATTGTAAGGAACTTAGGAACCGGTAAAGGTTTCTGTCAATAGGGGTGTTCAACGGGTCCGACCTGGACCGAATCCGATTCGGAACCAGAACTGATTTGCATGATTTCTCAAACCCGGAGCAGGACCTATTACAAATGGGTCGGTCCGGGTATATAAACCAGTTGTGTTGTACGGGTTTAACGGGTTTCTTAACAAAATTCAGAAAGTATGGTAAACTCTTTGTTTGCTTGATTTCTTCCCAGTAAATCAAATAATATTTACAACGTATACTCTTAACTAACATTTCATGTATCACAAAAAGTACCTAACCTGCTGCATTCATATAGATAGTGCATAACCTTCAAGTATGATAAAAACATAACCTAAAGTTTATCAATAAAAAAACAAATTTTATAATATAACATTAACAATAAGCAGCTGAGTTTTTTGGTCAGTATCTTTTGGTTTCATGCACCCTGTTGACTCTCATCAATTGGATAGTAGTTGTAAAATTGCATAAATTAATTTACTGTTTCTTGGAAAGATTTGACCTCTACAAGCTTAAGCTTGCAACAACATACACAAAATAGATTTGACTCTTAATGTAAAAGTCCAAGCACAACCACTAAATTGCAACTCCAACCACAACCATAAAACTTCTGGTTACTAGGTTTTTTATTTGAATCAATTTTTGAATTTGTTTTAAAGTATGCATTTTTATGTTGTTGTGGCAGATACAGGATGCTGGAGTTTGTATAACATGAATCTGCATCTAATGATTGGTTTGGGCTGAAATTTACAATGAAAACAGAAAAAGAATCTTTATGGCGGCAGCTTGTTGAGGACCTGCAACAAAGGCGGAAGCCAACAGTTGACTAAGATTCTGAAAAACAACGAAATTGTAAAACATGTAGTTTGGTTGACTCTAGAAAACACATTTAATTTCAGGTTATAAGAGAACTCATGATCGCCAGTAACTTTTAATGGGACTATATATACCTTGACATCTTATACTGTTTGCTTATGATCTCTTAAATATTCTTTATTTTTTTGTATACTATGTAATAGCAAAAGATATTATTGTATTGTTTAGTCATGTTATAGTTAAATTTGTTTTTTGTTTATTTTGTTTGCATTTGTTTTGTTTTAGATTTTATGCCGTTTTTACATTTGTTTATAATATTTGTTAGTGATTAAAACATAATCAAGCGTACGCTCACCTTGCAAATTTTCTGGTATTGACGTTAAAAGACTCATCACCCTCGTTGTCTCGTTATCCTTGTTTTTGCTCAGCCTACACTAGCATATGTTGCATTAACCTATAGTAAACTGTTGTACCATCACAAACCGACGCCATCGAATTTTCATCGCGTCTCCGCTAGGAACCTTACTCATACCAACCTAATCCTCATGAAGTCCCGCCGCAGCACGCGGGCACACCTACTAGTATATTAGTAATAGTAATATAACTTAATCCAGTTTAAACAAGTTACTAGAAATCCTGGATACTTATCTTTTTTTTATTTTTTTTACTATTTTAACCTAACAATAATATAATGTTTAAATAAGCATGTAAATAGGCAGCAGCATAATTAAAGAACCAAAGCAGACAGACAACGACAATAAACACACGTTTAAAAGTCATGTTTTCTTTTTAATTTTCAAACCATTTCTTTCTTTTCCTTATTCTTTTCAAACTCCCTCCCCCCACTAGAGAGAGGGCGGAGAAACAAACTGTCTGGGCAAACTAAACAAGTCTTTCTCCTCAAAAGGAGACGTCCATTCACGCGAACCACCGCTACCACCCGCTTCCGGACCACCACCACCAACCACCCCATCAGGCCGGTGCAACCCAGCCCCACCCCCTATTGATGCCACAGGCCTCACCGCAGTCCTACCAGGCGAAGATCCCGAACCCATCAACGGCGCGTTTGGTATAAAGCCACCGCCCGCTGGCGCACGATTTAAACTCCAATCTATGTTCGTGTAGTCAAACTGTGACGACCAGTCAACGTTCCAATCTTGTGACGGACTTGAAACCCCGTTTGAACCGAAACCCGAGAACAATCCTAGAGAAGTAGCAGCCGTTAATGGAGGAGTTGAGGTGGACCCCACCGTCCTGTTATTACGCAAGTGGTTTGTAGCAACTGGTGGCGGACCACCATGATAGTCAACCACACCACCATGAGACTGATAATGAAGCTGGTCATACAGTTGATTGGTTCTATAACTCGAGGTATTAATGTTAAAGCCTCTTGTCGTATGGAACCCGCTTGGATTCAAGCCTGTTAAGGGTTCAACTCCACTATTAGAAGAACTAGAGCTCATACTTGTAGCAGGCATATGCTTCGATTGGGCCCTCTGCATCATTATAACCGGTTCTCTAACTGACCCGACTGACCCAATCTGAAGATTCTTTAGCTCATTACCAATGTTCATGTACGGTGTTTCGGTTTTGGATAGTGGCGGTGCAGCCTGCAACGAAGACGTCAATGAATAGGAACCAGACGGGCTCGGACTCAATCCACCAATCTCCCACCTCTTTTCTAAAGATGGAGCCGGGGGAACTTTCTTCAACAGTTGTATATTCTTGCCACCAGGTTCCACTATTGATCGCCCTGTAACCGCCACGGCTCCGGGTGCTTGATTCTGCTTTGATTGATGTATATGTGAAGCTGGCGGTGGTGGCATCTGGGTGGTGCCGCCCGAAGATTTAGGTGGGACACCGTTTTCCTCTGGTTTTGGCGGGACTAAGGCGGCATTAGATTCGGTTTTCTGGAACTTTAACAAATACTCTGCCGCCTGTGCAAGGTCGCCCTCACAAGCAACTACCGCACGTTCGACCTCTTGTTTTGAGCATTTGAATTTAATATCCATGTCAGCAATTTGAGCAAGCTCGTGTGATATGTCAACTTTCAGGTTGCTGCCACCACTGCCGCTGCCATGGTCAGAGTTTACTTCTTTTCGGTTGACCGAATCTTCACCGCCTTCAAACAACCACGCTACAGATTCTTCTAACTTTCCTTCGTTTAAAATAAGAGCCATTGTTGCACGTTCAGAAGGAAACCCCATTGCAACGAGCTGTTGAGAAAGCGATTCTAGCTTTCTCGACATTAAATACCCGCAACAACGTTCGTGTAGCTCGTGAGCCCGTCTCTCTTTCTGTCTCTGATGCTTTTTCTCATTCTTTTGGCGGATTTTTTCTCGTTTGTCATTATCAACCCCAGGACCTGCCTCGTGGCGGGTGGTGGGCCCATGGGTTGGTTTGTCTTTTGGGTCTTCTGATTCACCTGACCAACTACCATTGTTAGACGCACAATCATATTCCACACCTGTATGAACAGAATTCGGGTCATCTGTATCATCAATATCATGAAAACGACCATTGGTGTGAATATGTGGAACAGATGAAACTGGTGCGGTTTCAAGTGAGTGAAAGGTTCCAAGAAGTGGGTTGTAACCACTAGAGGGAGCATTGCCACCAGTGTTTGCAGTTACTGTGGGTTTGGTGGAAGGCTTTGGCTGTTCTTTTCCGACTGCTTTTTTATCCTCTGACTTTGACCTAGAAGTTGACATTTCTGTTTCTGGTTTTCCTGAAATGTAAACGATTTTATCTTGGTGTTAAATACTTGCAACAATAGTTGTAATGTCTAACATCTCAAATAAAGTATTTGCTTGTTCATATGGTAATTGATACATTCTTATAATATCATAACCCTAATTTAAAAAGGCATGTCATTAATTAATTTAATGTCTGCAAATAAATGTCCAAAAATAGATTTTATGCTTGATCATTGCAGGCATAGTTAAGTTCAAGTAAGCAAAATACAATCTACAGTTTCAAAAGTGCAAAAGAGGGGCCTCAATTCTCAAAACTAGATGGAGCAAGTGTGAAGAACAAATAAAGGTTGAAAAGAGTTTGGATTCTCAACCAAAATGATATCAGAAGTTAAGATCTACACAGTTTGAATGTTTTCACAAAGTTCCTGATAGTGATAGACACACCAACACAGATGTAAAATTCTAACAGCTAGTATGCAAAGACAATGATCTAATATGACAAAATAATATACTGATGGATACACGATCGCAGATGTAAACTTCTATTCTACAATAATATATATAGCCACAATTTATCTTGCTGAAAAGCTAGCAGACCAAAATGCATCAGCCATCATTCAAACACTGAAAGCAAAAACCTATAAATGGTAATAAATCGCCAAATGAAGTATCTAAGCATCAAAAACCAAACAATTGCATAAGGTACGACAAAAAAAGTTGCAAAACGCACAATAATTACTAAAAACAATCTCAACTGAAAGCAATCGATTATCATAAACCAATATCACAGATAATATCACTGGATACAATATTCCAAGGCCAATAACAAGTCGTAAAAGTCGCTAGTCGACTAGTGGGGTGGGGACTAGCGATTAATCGAATAAGACTTAATGTATAATTTTCATTTTTATATATGCACAAACCCATTTTTGCATGTAATTTTCGGTTTTATATACACAAATAAAAGATTTTGGCCGGAACCTAATCAGAAAACGCCAATTAAGTTCAATAAAACCCGATTTTAGCCAGCTTTGAGCAATGAGTGATTAATTGACTGACTAGCCCAAGATTAATCGGCGTGGTGGGGACTCGTTGAGATTTTGACAGCAAACACATTTCTGTCAATGTCAAGATAAGTGCTCTGAGAGTTGTTTCTGTAGAGAGGCCGGACAAAAAAAGCCACCGACACTTTGTAATAAATGTAAGATTTCATTCATAACGCCATGCTTATTATTCCCCATTAACTAGCATCACATCTTAAATTAAATCATTCCAATTAACACATCAATTTCACCGTAACCGATTCAATTCATCTTGAAATTGGCAATAAACCAGACACATTTCGAACAAGTGAAATAAAGGATTTGGATTAAGAGATGAAGTTTACCGCTTAGTGATGAATCGAATTGAAGGGATTTGGGCGCCTTTGTTTGTTTGTTTGTTAGGGTTTTCGTTTGTTGTTCGATCGATTTGTGTGCTGGTTAGGGTTTGCAAGTCGACTTTTTGGAAACGTAAATAAATAAAATGAACCCCTTTTCTTTCTTCTCTCACTCGTTTTGTTGTCTCATCTTTGGATCATACATACTTATTTATGTAACCGACTTACTTATTAGCCCATTTACTTTGTGGCTGGCTTTGAGCTTCTTTTTATCGACTTAATTTGGCCCAATAGCTTTATGTGTTGGGTGTTTGGGTTTGATTACACGAATCAGTCAAATGCAATATACTTTTATTTTATTTTTATTTTTACATATAATACAACGAAGTTGTACATATATAATACATAAATATTGAATACTAATTAAACACTATGAACATAAAAATACATAATAAAACATATGTGTAATACAGCAGTATCGCACAGTAATACGTATATGCATTACAACGTTTTTTTTTGTTTGTTTTTTCGAGTGAATGGTAGAAAAATATAAGAATAATGGTAAAAACGGAAATTTGAAAATGTTTTTTAATTTTTAATTAAAAATAATTCTTTAAGAGTTTTTAAGTTTTCACTCTAAGGATGAGTTTTCTCTTGATCCTCTCCATACACACACACACACTAGCTTTTGAACCCCGTGTATTACACGGGATTTGTCAAATGATTAAAGTTAATAAGATTTGTTATTTGAAATAAGACACAAAATTAAAGATATAAATAACTAGAATATTTAGTAAAAACAATAAAAAATCTGGAATCTCAAATTTACAAAGTTGAGAAAATCTCTTTATATTTTATACATAACATTTGTAATTTTATCATAAGTAGGTACTATCTAATATTATAGAACTATAAACACAAGCAGCATTATTTATTTTATGTTTTTATTCTGTATCTTTTTTTCTTTCAAATAATTCATTTTATTAATTTAAAAATTAAAATCTCATGTATTATATGGTTCTAGAGCTAGATAAAATAACAAATATGATAAAATGAATTTATTTAGATTTACACTCATAGCCTAATTTTTCTCTTAATTCTATAAGTTATAACCCTTTTGTCAAAATGGTTTTAAAGCATGACCCATAGATAGCTAGGATGAATGAGAGAAGAGATTAGAGAATTAAGAGGGAAATTTGGGCTAGGATTGAATGTGGTCAGAACACCTAAGTATCATTATTTTTGTTTATTAGAATAGTAATATATAAATATATATATATATATATATATACATATATAATTACTCTATATATATATACATACATATATAGTAATTATGTAATTACTCTATGATGTAATTATATAATTACTCTACTTAATTCTCACGTTTAGCACGTTAATTTCATTTGTATTTGATCTAAATCTTATATATATATAGGCTTAAGTTCATATGAAAAATCAAGTTATTGGGAGAAATGTGATAAATTAATTGGATCAATCATAAATTTTCTTTTCTTTTATGATTAATCTTAATATTAAGGGTAGATTAGAAACACATGTTTTCTTTATTTATGGTAATTATTAGATTCAATTGGAAGGTTACGTTATTATATATATACTTATTATTTTTAATTAAAACTCAGTTTACTTTAGTTGCATAAAAAATATATCTTTATTATTATATAAAATTCAATAAGTTTTCTAAATTTTCAGTAAATTATCGAACCATATATTTACATCCTACACAACATATTTATAACTATATATTTACACAACATTCAACACTACACAACCTACACATATATTTACATCATTCACAACATATTTACAAACTATATACTCACACAACATGCGATCCTGCACAACTTTTCAAATATTGTGTAGGATGTAATATAAATTGTGTAGGCTGTGTAGGATTGAATATTGTGTGAATATGTTGTATATGATGTAAATATATTGTGCAGTTCGTGTAGGGTTGAATATTTGTGTAAATATATAATGTGTAAATTTATTGTGTAGGATGTAAGCATTCGGTGTAGGATGTAAGCATATTGATTTTAAATAATAAAAAGAGGAAATATAATATTGATTTTATATAATACATGATAAATTTTGAGATGTCAACTTTTGAGAGGTTAGAAAAGAATATAATGCAGATGTTCAACTATTTTAATGATGGTCATGAACTGCATCAATGCAAAAGTTACATTTTAAAAAAATAAACACACATTATTATGTTAAATCATGTATACAGTAAATGTTTATAAAATAAACATTCTTGTAAATAAAGTTTTGTATATAAGTTTTTACATTTAGTTACTTGGAAAAAAGTAATAGAATTTAATGAAAAATAGCGTTGTCAATTATCTATCTCTTTAATAAATTGGCATAAAAAATCAACTTTCTCAATTTTAGAAACTGTGAATCATGGGGTGATAAAATCATGGGCTTACAAACGTTTGATGTGGAAGCAATTACAAGTTTACAACAATACCCTTTTACCTTAAAAAGCATTAAATACAAGGATCCAATAATTACAATATTGCCATAATCAATATAGTCCATAGATCAATCTTAATCAAGGGTTGTAATTCATTTCACATTTCTCAAACTAAAATTACTTCTCCCCTGAACCATCCTATATATATATATATATATAGGCAAAGTATAGAATGAAAACTCACTTGAGTTGTGAAAACCCTATGTAACATCGTTTTTTTTTTTTGTTACATGTAATATATGTTGTAACATTTAATACAAAACATCGAAACATTAAAAAAAATTGTTTTGCTACTTTTTAACATTTTTTTACTAATTTTTTTATATGTTTTTAAGAGAGAGAAAAAGTTATATTTATGTTAACATTTTTTATTAACTTTAATTATAGACCATAAGATTTAATCTTTAATTAAAAACATGTGGTTGAGAATGAGTTTCTAGAGTTTTCACAACTCAAGTGGGTTTTTATTTTAACCTAACCCTCTCTCTCTATATATATATATATCCTAGTATATACAATGCCTAGTTTAGAGAGGGTCTTGGCAAGATCCTATTTCCCTCTAGTCCAGCTCTTGCAGTGGAGGATGGTTACCTCCGAAACGTCTTTGAATGGTACATCGATGTATGGTTTTAACAGATAACCATTGACTTTAAACGTTTTTCCATTGGAACTTGAAATCTCAACCGTTGCATAATCGAAACTTTTTCAACTATGTATGGACCTGTCCAACGAGACTTCAATTTTCCTGGGAAAAGATATAATCACGTGTTATATAACAGTACACGATCGCCAATTTGTAATTGTTTGTTTCCTTTTAGATGGGCGTTGATGTGGTCTAAAATATACGTGTTATTATATAATATCTTCTACACTTTTAAATACTTTTTGAGCCAGTTATTATTGAATATTACTGCTAAGTGGTTCGTATGTTTATTTTATGGGTTTAAAAGAATACAAGCAATAATAATAATAATAATAAGTATACAACTCAAATTTTTTTATTAATTTTATACTTTGTATTAAACACATGTTTAACAGTAAGTTGTATTTACTAGATGCAAATTAATATTTAATGTGATTATCTTGGAAACTCACAGTGAAACAAAGAAAAGAAAATATTCAAATAATTAAATAATTTATAGTGTATTTAATATTTTAATAAGATAATCAAGTATATACAGGTTTAATGTATTTGCTTGAAATTTTACGTGTAGGAGCCTTTGGACTTCGATATTCTAGTGGTTGGATTTGATCTATTTTATATTTGGATATCGGAACAATTGCTATTTTCACTCATTCATATGATTATGGTTTATGATTATGACATTTTGAGTTATGTTCCATTTTAGCAAGTTTAAATCCATGAATAAGTTAATTATTTTAAATGTCCGTAGTCGTTCATATTTGTGGGAACAAGTATGAAGGTAAAACTATTATGAACTTGGATTGATGGATATTCATAAAGTATGAATATAGAGCAAGAAGTTCATGCCAAGGTTCATAGATATTTATGGGAAATAAATATTGGACTGACCCGCTCTCAAATGTTACTACATGGAATCTTTGTGATTGATCATAAGTAAATTTGAGTAAAGGCGAATATCATAGTATCCTCCGACCTGAGATACATATTGGGCCTTGATATTCACCAAATATTATACTTTGACTTAGTTATTCGCTGCTCTGAAACATGACGGTACATAAGGCTAAGATCAGGTATAACACAAGGTCATTGTGAGAGACATATGTAGTCAAGAGGGGATTTGTCCCTCTTATTCGTTGAGAGTAAGGTGTCTAAGGCCTGCTAAGTTAAATCAACAGAAAATGATCACTCTATGTCTCTGGATTTTACATGACATCTGAGGTAAAAGGATAAATGATAGATTCACCTAAATCATTTCAAGTAAGGGGCTTGAAGGGGATGATGTTATTGAATGGCACTTCGTCATACGTATTAGGGGTAGTAAACCGTTGTTAGGCGGTATTTGCTACTTGCATCAATCGTCTATGTATCTTGTGCAAGTGGGAGATTTTTGGACTCGGTCTACCCAAGACACATATTACAATTGATGTGGCTAGTACGTTATGATCCAAGTCTGGTCATACCCAATAACAAGCTAGGCAAACACCAATAATATTTGTTTATAGATGATATGATCATAATAAATAAATATTAACACTTACGATGTTTGGAAAAGGGTTTCTAAATACATTGCACTTGTGAAATAAATAAATCATATGGATGATTTATATTTTGAGAGAAGTCATTTCATAATGTTATTTAAAGTTGGTTAAATAACTAAATGTGAGACTTATTCATTTGCGTGTTACTAGAACTATGTTATGTTACATTTTATAAAATGAATAAACATAGCATAAGTTTTGTAATTTTTCTTTTTAGTTTTGAATTTTGGGAGAGATCCAAAAGCCCCCCCCCCCCCCTCACCCCCATTTTCCCACCTATCTCTCTTTTCTTGATTAAAAACAACATGCAATAAGTTTTATTAGGCAACTTGGGTGGTGCTTTGAAAGAACAATCCACTCTCTCTCTCACACACAAGACACAAAACTCCTCTCCCTTTTCTCTCTAATTTTCGGCCAAAGAAGAAGAAGAAGAAGAAGAAGAAGGAAAAAGAAGAAGAAGGAAGGAAGTTTTTAAGTGAAAATCCTAGCTATACAAGGGTGTTTGTTGAAGCTTGAAGGGTATACAAGTTTGAGGTTTTCTCCTTTGAAGACTAGTCGTTCAACCCTCGTCTTCATCATCTTCTTGCTTCCTTGAAAGGTTGTATTACATGAACACCCTACGGTTGTTTGTGTTGGTAAGTATGTAGTTCGTATATGGATCCGGGTTTTGGGTTTTACATATAAAATAGGTTTTATATTCATTTAAATAACAAGATTTAAAACTAATTTATCCGCTACGTTTTTCATATAAAAGAGGTTGTATGACTTTGATAATCTTGTTAAAACCCAACAGTATTGACCACCTTTACAAAAAATTATGGAGAAAAATGCATTACGAATATGTATGGAGAGAGGAACCTATGATTAGCTTTTTAGGAAATTTTCAAACGAACAATTTCAACGAAATCTTTCAATTCTTATTTTACTATGTTCAACTCTATGTATTCCTCTATCCGTAGAGTACATTGAATGTACATAAATGGCTATAACAGAGTTTCTCTTATTCGTATTAACAGCTACTAGCAGAGGAATGTTTTTATACGGTGCTAACGATTTAATAACTATCTTTGTAGCTCCAGAATGTGCTCCCACCTATTATTTGGATATACCAAGAAAGATGTACGGAACTCATATTGTTGCCCTTACGGAAGAAGAATATGAAGAGCTCGAAGATTGGAAACCATGCAATACTAACTCCCTAATGTCAAACAGAAGATTATCCAATTGAGGACTACTATGACCCATACGAAGATGATCCATCACATCTAGACTCAAGATGGAAGTAGTCCAAGTCTTCATTGATGGAAGAAGTTATTAATAATTGTGTACCTTGTATAATATTGTCTTAATTATGTTTCTCTTATTATAATGGGTGTCTTTTAAGCATAATCACTCTTAAAGTGATTGGTTAAGGTTTAGGGCATATGTATGGGCCTTGTGTCATGCCTTATTTCATAGGTATGGGCCTTATGTCATATGTATGGGCCTTATGTCTTTTATGAGGTTGGTTAGCTTTCCCTTGCATATAAAAAGAAGGCTTCCCCTCACTTGTAAACCATCTCTTGAAAGAAATAAAGCGTCTTCCTTATATATTATTCGCTCTAGCTCTCTTTTGAGTTTCCTTTTGAGTTCTTAAGTTCTCTAACTTGAGTTCTTAAGTTCTTTTATGGTATCACCTTTGCCTCTCTGATAATTTGGTAGGGTGACTTGGGTTGGATAGACTTGGGCTTGGTAAGCTTGATATTGAGCGGCTTGGGTTGGGTAGGATGGAATTAAGTTCATATATGTGATGGTCGGTTTAATTGTACATATATTAACGTGTTAACATAATTGTTTAAATCGTTTAGTTTAGGAACTTTGGTACTTCATACGTGTTTGTTGTGTTTCAGGTCACAGGTACTTAACGCGCTTAATTTGGACCTGTACGAGCACGGAATGAAGACCCGGGATGTCCAGCACGCGAATCGAGACATTAATATGGACTTGCTGAGTGAAGTGACCCATCGAGTAGCGCGATGGGTATTGAAGGTGGGTCATCGCGCTACGCGATGCCCTGTAATTTGACCAGGCGTTGACTTTGGTCCATCGCGTAGCACAATAGACCAGGGCAGGAGACCATCGCGCTATGCGATGGTCCCCAGAATCGTGATAGTTAGGGTTTGATTTTATATTTCGTTTTGATGACCCTAGACACCATTATTCAGTTTCCAGAGCATTTTTAGAGAAGGAGAGCGGCCTACCATCATTCTCAATCATCTCAAGGCCTCATACATGTTCCATAACATCGTAATCGAAGACCGAGACATACCGAGATGCGGCTAGACCCTTCGAATCATACCCGGGATGTATAGTTTGTAATATTTCAGTTTATTTCTCATGTACTAGAACAACTAATTGTAATTATCTTGATGTTAATCTATGGGAATTGATGTTTAGTATGTCCGTACATTCAGTCGGTTTAGGTTTATGTCGATCAGAACGATTAGTTTGTCGGTTGCTGTAATAATTGCTCGTAGGATTGTTTTGACCTGTTAATTATGAGAAAGCATACGTTTGCCCTTAGTTGCGTTACACTGGCAGGGACCGTTTGATAACTAGTGTCGTGTGTTAGCGAGCGTGGATGCCTAAGGTTTAACTGGTTAGTCAGTCTGTGGTTGACACAAGATAGTTTATCTGTTAGGTTGCATGAGTTTGCTGTTAGTTTGCTTACTTGAATTCCCGGGTGTGATTTGTTTTGTTTGATTGATTGAATACTTGATTAATTATTCGTTTCTTATAAAACCAAGTTGTTTGCTAGTGTGATCAGCACTTTGATATAGTTCACTTCATAATGTTAGGAATTGATTTCACTTCACACTGACCACATACTCCTCGTGGTTCAACACCCTACTTACCCTAGCTTGCTTAGGTGATTAGGACACTAGATTTAATTATTGTTTACTAGATAGCGACAGTCTAGCATCAAAATGGCGCCGTTGCCGGGGAATTAGTGCGCTTAGTGTTTTTGTGTTAATTGATTTCTTAGTTTAATTTAGTTGGTATTTTTATTTTTAGCTTAGTTTACTTTATTTTCCCATTTTACGCGGGGTGTGTTCATTGTGCAGGTAACAAGTTTATGCACACCCGCTATTCAGGAAGAAATTCTCCAATGATTTACGAGCCAGAGATTGAACGTTTAGCTCGGCAGAACTGAGCTCAGATCAGACAGTCAGATATGGAAGGTCAGAACCAAAATCAAAACCAAAACCCACCACCCAAAGTTTTCCAACCCGAACCTAACCCACCAAATAATCAAAATTCACCAATTAATGACCTAGCACCACCAATAAACACCGATCAACAACCCCAAAATTCAGCCCGACAATCCAGAAACCGAAACCGAAACCTTGACAGACCCCGGCCATTAGTCCCGAACAACACATCTCGTCACCGACACCCGATTATATGAGATTTTGACCATGTCATTATTCACGCTGAAGACGAAGAAGAGGGGGATGAGGAAGAACGAGAACCAATGAATGACGTGTTTGAGCCGAGAAATGCAGATGAGGGTATACAGGTTGAAGAGGTTAATGAGGTCGAGGAACCGGTTAGGGTGAGAGGTAACAGGTGGAGAAACAGAAATCCAGATCGGGGGTGGTATAGGAAGATATCGGGAGGAACAAAGACAGCCGATTCAGGTTAATCGGGGAGGTTTTGAGGAACCGAGGGCCAGACGAAAGAATTATGGGCTTCTAGCTCAAGGTGTTAACAGTCGGGTCATACCGGCTATTTCAGATGGTGCCTCACCGATTTTCCCACAGTTACACGTACAGGGATAACCGACATTTAAATCCCGTCAGTCCTACATCAACATAGTTCCCCATTTTCACGGACTGGGATTTGAAGACCCGTATTCGCATCTGTCAGACTTTTCAGCTATTTGCGGGTCTATTGGTGACGATACGTATGATCAGGATGAGGTTCGGTTGTGGTTGTTCCAATTTTCACTAAAGGACAAAGCCAAACACTGGTTCAACTCGCTACCGATGCACAACATTGAGAACTGGGTGAGATGCAACAAGTGTTCCTTAACGAGTATAATTCACAGTAGAAGAAAATCGAGGCCCGAATGGAGATAAGACACTTTTCACAGTTACCGGGTGAGTTGTTCCATGAAGCTTTTACTCGTTACAAGGAAATGATTCGGAAGTGCCCGCACCATCAGATTGAGTTGTGGGAGTTGGTTAAGTGTTTCGTTGACGGATTGACATATGAAGACAGAAAACATTTGAAAGCTTCGTGTAATAGTCAGTTGTTGAATCAACTCGAGGAAGATGATTGGGAATTTTTGGAATTTTGCGTGTGAAGATTCCAAGGCAAAGGCAGCTGGAGACCGAAGGCGAAAACACGGGGTCACCCGAATGGTTAAATCAGCTTCGAGCGAGTTAGACAGAATTGCAGAGGTGGAACGAGAACTCGCGGGTTATCGAAAGGAGAAGAAGAAAGAGGTTGGTAAAGTCGGGGTGAAATTCCCGGTTTGTGCAGATTGTGGAGAGTTGGGGCATAGGGTTGAGGATTGCCCCGGGTATGATGATGATGACGAGTACCCCGACGAGGAAGAAGTCAGTTACGCATACGGGGATTCTAAGCGCCACGGGTTCAATTCAAATACTTATCACCCAGGCTTGAGAAATCACCCGAATTTCAAATACGGAAGTGCGTCAAATCAACAGAACCCAAACTTCCATGGGTCCAGTCAGAACCGACAGCAGAATATCTACCGACAGGGTGGTTCGAACAGTCAGAGTTACAGTTAGGGATATAACAAAGATAGTTACCATGTAACAGTTCGTCAGGTAATCAGAATCAGGACCAGCAGAAAGGTAGTTTGGGAAATTCATACGAGTCAATACATTCAAAGTTAGATGCGTTGTTGAAGGTCGTGACTGATAATCAGAAGGAAACACAGAGACAGTTCGAGTTGAGAGACAAGTCAGCAGAAGCAATGTCAAAATAGATTGGTCAGCTCACAGCAGACATGGCAAAGTTGCAAAAAACCGCGGGTCAGTTATCGAGTGATACCACAGTGAACCCGCAGCACTTCAGTTCAAGTTCAAGTTCGATGAAACACGTCAATCAGGTAAGTATTTTAAGAAATGGGAAAAAGTATGATAATAAGGTTGGGGATCCACCATCTCGGGTTGATGGGGTGGTGGAAGATATTGATGAAACAGTTGTCAGTGATGACGAAGTAGAACCGGTTTTAATGGAAAATAATAAAAGTGAAATTAAAATAAACGAATCGGTTCTGAAGGATGGTAACAACAATGCTAAGGACAAGGGAAAGGTTAAAACCGTCCCCTATACCAATGCCTTGTTGTCACCATCAAAGGCGAAGATGGCATCTAAACGGGGTCCACAGTAGGAAGAAATGTGGGGAATGTTTAGACAGGTTAAAATTAACATTCCTCTTTTAGATGCCATAAAACAAATTCCCGCCTATGCGTAGTACTTGAAAGATTTGTGCACACAGAAACAGAACCGAAAGATCCTAAACAGATTGATTTAACAGATAATGTGAGTGCAATTCTTTCGGGTGCTCTTCCACCTAAGTTACAAAATCCGGGAGCGCCCATAATATCCATTCAGGTGGGTGATTTTAAAATGACACGGGCACTCCTAGATCTTGGAGCTAGCATTAGCATCCTCCCGGGAAGTCTGTACGATCAGTATGACTTCGGTCCACTACGGGCAGCCGCGACCACAGTTGTTCTCGCGGACCAGACACCGAAACTTCCCTAGGGAATGTTACATGAAGTGATCGTCAAGGTGGAAGATTTTTACTTTCCAGTTAACTTTTTGGTTCTCGATTACGTTTCGGGTGAGAGAACCAAACAGCCCACGGTTATCCTCGGTAGGCCATTTTTGGCCACCGCAAATGCCAAAATCGATTGTCAAACCGGTACTGTAGACTTGGCATTTGGTAACCACAAGCTTAGACTTAATGTTTTCACACATGTAAATAATGCTCCGGTTGATGATGAATGCTTTATGGCGGACATTATTGACGAGTGCATTCCTTTATACGACTCGGTCGTGCACACGGATGGCACAACGGAGACGTGTTTTATGTTTGACAGATTACAGGTGGAAAGTGATAAGCAGCTGGAAGAGGAGGAGAAGAAGCTGGAGGTTGCAGCTTTACGGAGAGATCGTCCCCCGTGGTCGGTTCAGGTGGAACCGCTTCCCGAGAAGATCGATAACGGGTTGAAACCATCTTTACAGGAAGCACCGAAAGTCGAGCTGAAGGAGCTACCGAGGCTTCTGAAATACGTGTTTTTGGGTAAGAATGATACATTGCCTGTTATTATAGCTTCTAACTTGTCTTTGAAACAGGAATCTGCTTTCCTGAAGGTGCTGGTTGAGAATAAGGAGGTGAATCGGGTGGACCATTGCGGATCTGAAAGGGATTAGTCCCTCGATTGTTATGCACAAAATTTTGACAGATCCGGATGTGGAACCCGCGCATGATGCACAGAGACGGTTGAACCCGAACATGCGGGAAGTTGTGAAGACGGAGGTGCTGAAGTGGCTCGATGATGGAATTATTTTTGCCATTTCAAACAACACATGGGTGAGCCCGACTCAGACAGTCCCAAAGAAGGCAGGCATCCAAGTCGTCAAGGATGACTCAGGTAACGAGGTTGCCTCGAAAACTGAACGCGGCAACATCGAAAGATCACTTTCCACTTCAGATTATGGAAAAGCTATCAGGTCAAAAGTTCTATTGTTTTTTAGATGGTTATTCGGGTTATAACCAGAGAGCTATTCATCCTGAAGATCAGGAAAAGACTACGTTCACATGCCCGTATGGTACTTTCGCATTTAGGCGAATGCCATTCGGACTGTGTAGTGCCCCCGCCACCTTTCAAAGATGCATGATGAGTATTTTTTTTTTATATGGTGGGGGAGTCCTTAGAAATCTTCATGGATGATTTCTCAATTTTTGGCACATCTTTTGAATCTTTTTTACATCATCTCAAAAGAGTTTTAGAAAGATGTGTTGAAACAAATTTGGTTCTTAGTTGAGAGAAGAGCCATTTTATGGTCCAGGAAGGGATTGTATTGGGCCATGTTGTGTCGAGTCGTGGGATCGAGGTGGACCGACCTAAGGTTCAAGTTATTTCCACTCTACCTCATCCCAAAAATGTCAAAGGCATTAGATCTTTCCTCGGGCACGCCGGGTTTTATAGAAGGTTTATTAAAGGTTTTGGTGACATCACCAAACCGTTATGTAACCTATTGTTAAAGGATGCCCCATTTGATTTTAATGAGGAATGTGCTAAGGCCTTCGAAATTCTGAAACAGAAGTTAGTGGAAGCCCCGATCTTGCAATCACCCGACTGGAAATTGCCTTTTGAAATTATGTGTGACGCGAGTGATTACGCAGTCGGGACTGTTTTGGGTCAACGGGTTGAGAAGAAACCCATTGCCATATACTATGCAAACAAAACCCTCTCGGATGCTCAGTTGAATTATACCACAACCGAGAAGAAGTTGCTCGCAGTAGTGTATGCTTTGGACAAATTCCGTTCTTATATATGGGGTAGCAAAGTAATTGTTTATTCTGATCATGCTGCAGTTAGGTACCTCACGGACAAGAAAGACTCAAAACCTCGGTTAATCAGATGGGTTTTGTTATTGCAGGAATTTGATTTGGAAATCCGGGACAAAAAAGGAACGGAAAATGTCGTTGCAGATCATTTGTCCCGGATTGTGTTAGAGGATGGAGACCGGGACTGACTCATAAAAGAGTCTTTCCCCGACGAACAGATTTTGGCGGTTTCCCAAAACCCTTGGTTTGATCATATTGTCAATTTTAAAGTTGCAGGTGATTTGCTCGAGCATTGGCCAAGGATGAAGAAGAAACATTTAGTGTCACAGGCGAAGCAGTATATTTGGGACGACCCCGATCTGTTCAAGATTGGAGATGATCAGATGATTAGGCGATGCATTCCTGAGGAGGATGTTAGATCAGTGTTGGAGCACGCGCATTCGTCTGTATGAGGTGGTCACTTCAGCGGACAGAAAACCACGAGAAAAGTGTTAACTAGTGGATTTTATTGGCCAATGCTATTTTGGGATGCTCACAAGTTCGCGACACGTTGTTTGAAGTGTCAACAACTCAGGAATATCTCCAAGAGGGATGAGATGCCCTTGAAACCGATCCTAGTAATTGATATCTTTGATGTGTGGGGGATCGATTTCATGGGCCCATTCCCGAACTCGTACGGTAATTTGTACATCCTAGTGGCCATCGACTACGTTTCTAAATGGGTCGAGGCGATAGCCAATAGGACAAATGATCACTCTGTAGTGTGTAATTTCGAGCCAAGCAACATTTTTTCAAGGTTTGGAATCCCTAAACTATTATTAGTGACGGGGTTCTGATTTTAAAATTTTTAAATTTGGAAAGTTGCTTAAAAGATATGGGGTGGATCATAGAATTGCAACGCTTTACCATCCACAAACGAGTGGACAAGTTGAGGATTCAAACCGGCAGATTAAACATATTTTACATAAAACCGTTCGGACGGACCGAAATGATTGGTCAACTAAGTTGACTGACGCTTTATGGGCCTACCGAACCGCTTTTAAAAAGCCGATTGGAACCACACCATATAGACTTGTGTATGGAAAGGATTGCCATTTACCGATCGAGATTGCACAACGTGCTTATTGGGCTAATAAGGAAGTTAATACTAGCTATGACGATGCAGGTAAAGCTAGGAAATTAGTATTGTGCGAGATCGAGGAGTTGCGGGATGAAGTGTATAAGTGTGCATCGGCTTACAAGGCGAAAATGAAAAAGGTGCATGATGCGAAGATCCGGTTGAAGAGCTTTGAAGTTGGTTAAAAGGTGTGGTTATACAACACGATGATGAAGCTTTTCCCGGGTAAGTTGAAGAGTAAGTGGACGGGCCCGTTTGTGATTGTTGGAGTTGGTAATCACGGGCAATTCGAGATTGAGGATTTTGATGACCACATTCGACAAGTGGTAAATGGCTATAGGTTGAAGCCATATTTGGAGATGGAGGATATTCACAAGATGGACAAGGAATCGGTGAGTTTCATTGTGACCTCACCGGTTTATGAGGATAATTGAAGCATTCGAGACATTTTCGAGCTGTAGATACGCAATTCAGCGCTGACCGGGAGGCAACCCGAGGTTTGTAAGTGTGTTCCAGTTTATTTTCATTTTTTTTGAGTCGTTGTTTGACTTTTGTCTCGAGTTTGGTGCAGTAAATCCCAAGTGTGGGGAGGCTTTTGGTGAAGTGCAAGTCATAGAATTTTGGTAAGCGTTTGGTTCATTTCACGTCAATCCAGGTATGCAGTGAAAATTCCAACTTCGGAAACGTGTTCAGGATGATGTCGGGATGTCGAACAAATCGGCAAAAACCTTCTGTTCATTGGGCTCCATCGCGTAGCGCGATGGCCCTGGACAGCTCACCATCGCACTACGCGATGGTGGCTGGGACATTCTTGACTTCTAACGTCATCGCGTAGCGCGATGACGCCAGACCAGACACCATCGCGCTACGCGATGGTGTCTGAAACCCTAATTTTATAAAATTGGGTCGCGTAGCGTGGCCCATATCCTCTTGACCCGTCGCGCTACGCGAGGGGTCGTGGATCATCCGGAAAAAAATAGAATAATATAAAATAAATAAATAAAGTTTGATATTATATAATAATAATATTTATATATATATATATATGTATATATATATATAACCACTCCGTCTTCACACCTCCCTCACTTCATCTCTCTCTCACTTCAATCACCGGCTCACCACCATCGTCGTCGCTCATTGCACCATCTCACCGTCTTTCATCATCATCGCCGTATACCGCCGGCCACCACCCACTGCTACAATCGCCGTCAACCATCCACCACCACTATTCCAGTGGCCATCATTATACGTCACCATTATCTTGTGCTTTTGACTTTCCGATTCTCGAGGTAAGGATGTTCATTCAAATGTTATTATCGGATTGTCGTAGTTTGATTGTTAAGTTGTTTGCGGTTCGATTCGAGTCGAGTAGCTAGTTAATTTGTGTGTCGGGACACTTGGCCTGAATTAGATATATGAGTTGAGTATCATGGATTTTGGTTATTGGTTTTGGGTAGTTTGGTCTTTGGCGGAACGGAATTTGTCGGGTGGAGATTGTAAATGCGGTGTCGGGTCGGGTTTTGTAATTCAAAAAATAAAGATAATAATAATTCAAGTAAAATAAATTCTGAAAAATTAATTAATATTATAATATTATTTTAATTTAAGAATTATAAAAACTTAATTTTAATATTTTAATATATATAAAATCATATAATAAAATTTTAATATTTTAATCAATACTAATAATAATATTTTCTAATATTTTAATATACTTTAATATTATAATAATACATAAATTAACTTAATAAAAGTTTAACAAATTTTAATTACTAATAATAATACTACTAATAATATCTATTAAATTAACTTAATATTTTAATAATAAACTATATAATATAAATTAATCTATAATAATAACATAATAATTGAATTTAATAATATTATAATAATATAAATGAATTTTGAGGCTCGAACCGCCCAATTTTTGAATCACGATTGTGTTTGTTGTGTTGCACGTTTTTCGAGACAATAATCAGTTGTGTCTGTTTCATGTCGTTCGAGTCAGTTTTGTTCGAGTCGAGTTGTCTGTAGTGTCGTGTCCCGGGATTTTGAGCGTTAATCGTCGTTTGGTTATCCGCTCGTACTCAGTCTCCATTCGGGCGGAGATACCTCGATTCATTTTAGATGTAAATAGGATTTCCCGAAATTTTTCTCGTTTTTCGTGTCTTATATTGATATTCTATCTTTGTCGTGCAGTATGTCAGACGTTCCAGGTTCTTCATCGGGCGCTGCCAGGCGCAAGAGACAGAGGCCAGCCGGCGCTGGACGACGTGGTCCCGTTGCCCGGCCGAGAGGAGTTCCAGATCCCCCACAGCCTGTGGTGCGCCAACCACGGGTTATCAGGTATGATGGGGACAAGATCCCGATCACTCCCGATACGGTTCGGGAGTTGACCATGGGGGACGACCGCCTGATCCCTCATATCATTTTCTGATTCGCTCCTTTGTCGGAGGAGTAGACTTCGTAACGCCGCTTCATGGCGATGCAGCTGCTCCGACATCGGACGATCGACTGGGTACTGCTCAGTGTAGTAGACCAGGAGGGGGCCGTCCATGCGATGTTGAGCGATCGGTGGGTCCAGGTCCTCACGTGTGACTCGGTACAGTATGTCGAGCTCACATATGAGTTCTTTTCTACATTCCGACACGTGCCTACTGATTTCCCCGAGCCCCACGCGGTGTCATTTGCCCGTGGCCGGCAGACATTTGAGATGTCCGTACCTCAGTTTGTCGGGGCCACCAGCTACTACACCGCGGAGGAGGTGCTGACCCCGGTGTTCCTTACGAGCGTCCGGGGTTATACTTTTCGGGTATAGACTGACCGAGAGTTTTGGCTGACTAAGGCCTAGTTAGGCCAGTTTTGGGCCACTATAGCAGACGGGTCCCACTCGAGCACCGTGGTTGAGTCGTCCATTCGGAACCCCGTCCACCGATACCTTCACCGCATTGTTGCCTGCTCTATCGTGGGTCGTCATTCGGGCCACGAGAAGTGCAGCAACATTGATCTTTTTTCATTTCTATCGATGATCACGGGCCGGGAGGCCAATATAGCGACATTGCTTCTTGCGTCGTTCTCCCAGAGCTGTGGTTGGTAGGGCCGGTCAGCCCAGTTAGTATTGCAGAGCGCCTCGGGGTATTTGATCGTTACCCACTAGAGTATTTTACCCTAGGGCCTGCTACGACCCCGTACGCATTGGAGGACCCCGGAAGGCCGGGATATGCGAGCTACACGATCCACCTACGCTCGTCCCGGTCCGACAGGGTCCTCAGGCACCACCACCTCCTGGGACAGACGCGGCTGTCGCGCTTCAGATGGGTATTCTGACTCATCGACATCCCATCTATGTCCCGCACAACATAAAACCACAACAGCAGCATCCTCTCCGCCAACCACAGCAGCCGCAGCAGCCAGTCACACTCGAGAGCATACATCAGCAGCAGATGGAGATGTGGGCCCACATGGCCCGCCAAGACGAGTACTTTCGCATTTTGTTTACTCATCTGCAGGTATCGATCCCAGCATCCTTACAGTCACATAAGAGTGCTGGAGATCAGGCGGAGGCATCTGGCTCGGGTCAGGCAGCTGATCAGCCTGACCCCGCGGGAGGCGAGTAGATGGCAGCAGACGCCGGTTACCGTTTTTGGTTGTTTTTCCATTTATTTTGTTTTTATTCAGATGGTCTGTATTATATTATATTATATTTGGGAAAACATGTATGGGTAAACGGTTGGGTAACATTTGTATATATATCTTGTGATGTTTGTCTGTTGTATTTTATTTGTATATTTGTTTGTGTTGCTTTTGGAACTTTGTGGGTGTGTTCACTATAAACCCTCACGAGACCTCACTCCTCCACCCGGGCTACCGGGGGGTTTAAAGGGCTTGTAGCATATGCTAAATGCTACGAAAGTGAGTTAGGTCTTTTATTATTTTTAATTGGTTAACAAAGTTTTTTATGAAACTGAATAACTCGGCTCGGTAATGTTTTTATAATATAATAATTTTACTCTCGAAAGACCTAAATCGTTATACTTGTGAGTGGTTGCTTATACATGTCTCAAGATTTGTGCAAATTTGGTTAATCAGTATTGGTCGGAGATGGAGATGTGTGTCACGAGTGTGTTGAAAGTAATGAACCGAATTTAGCATTGCATTGTTGTGATTATCAGGTGATTTTAGTTTCATAAACTATTTTGTTGTTTTTATTTTAGTTGTTAAAACTATAATTGTATTATTTGTTTAAACCCATCACATTTGTTCATCGAGTTTTCAAGTAGTAAACTGTCAGTTCAACCCCGTCCCTCAAATGATTATTAATTGTTTTATTATTTTAACATTGAGGACAATGTCAACCTCAAGTGTGGTGATGGGGGAAAATTGAAATTTTTAGCCCAATAGTACCTCGAAGAGTATTCAGAAACTTAAGTTATTAACTGTCACTTATTGCTATTAATGTCAAGTTAGAGGTTTTTGGTCATGGTTGGTTTTTCAGCTTCTCGATAGTTTTCCCGACAAATGTTTTTAAAATGAGAAGTTGAAAATGGAATCGTTTAGGCGGGGATAACGAGTCAAGGGGACGGGTATACATGTTTCTTATCGGCAGCCTTTATTTTTCCCGACATATTGTGAGATTAGCCCCTATACTTAATACACATATTATATAATAGATATAAAACATGTCTTGTCATTTATTGAGGGAAATCGGTATGTTTTACAGAATTAAAACTTGCTTGTCACATGCTTTTCGAGATCTTAATACCACCACCTGTATCGAGATTAGGACTTTAGAAAACCCATTCCGTACATATTTCCTCACTAAATAAATTCTTTACCCGACATTATCCCCTAGGAGCCCGTTTGGACCATATTCCCTTTTCATTTGCTAAACTGAACATTACATACCATTTCAGCCTTGGTCTTTATTTTATTTTTACCCGTGTGATGAAATCCAGTTCGTTATCGAGTTGTATATATTTCGAGTTGTGCTTAGCCAGACGAGTTGTAAAGTTGTAAATATCAGTTATTGATGTAAAAAAAATGAAAAATAAGCAAAAAGACAAAAAGAAGTTATCAGTTTAGTATTTCAGTTGTTATTAGCAGTCGAGTATGTAAATAGCAGTTGATTGTGTATTTGGTTCGTTTGTATTCATGAGTCTGTATATTGGTTTGTTTAAGTGGGTTTCATCCACCTGAGTCACTAAATAGGCCCAATCCGCACCCGAACCTAAGCCTCAGCAAAACAAGTCCGAGTCTTTATGCAACCGGTGGTTAATGGGTGGAGATAAGACTGACCTGCAAGCGTATTAAGTTGTAACTTATATTAGGTATTTTCAGGGCAGAGACATATACTAGCACATCTTTTGCTAGTCCAGATATTAAACCGAGAGGAGTGTTGATAGTGTGAGGGGTGTGAACATGTATGCCCTAACCGGAAAAAAAGTACACTTGTCTGGGCAATTCTAGGGTTTTATGGTAGCATTAACTTTATTTGTGGGTTGTCAATCTAGAAAGTGTCACTCTGGGAAACTTGGTATGACCTTAAACCTTACTAGTATTAACGGTGATAATTGGTTGACCTATGATGGCGGTTAATGCCTACTTTAGAGTTTTGCTTGAGGGCAAGCAAAAGATAAGTGTGGGGATATGATGTTCGGTTTAATTGTACATATATTAACGTGTTAACATAATCGTTTTAATCGTTTAGTTTAGGAACTTTGGTACTTCATACGTGTTTGTTGTGTTTCAGGTCACAGGTACTTAACGCGCTTAATTTGGACCTGTACGAGCACGGAATGAAGACCCGGGATGTCTAGCACGCGAATCGAGACATTAATATGGACTTGCTGAGTGAAGTGACCCATCACGTAGCGCGATGGGTATTGAAGGTGGGGCATCGCACTACGCGATGCCCTGTAATTTGACCAGGCGTTGACTTTGGTCCATCGCGTAGCGCGATAGACCAGGACAAGAGACCATCGCGCTACGCGATGGTCCCCATAATCGTGAAAGTTAAGGTTTGATTTTATATTTCGTTTTGATGACCCTAGACGCCATTATTCAGTTTCCAGAGCATTTTTAGAGAAGGAGAGCGGCCTACCATCATTCTCAATCATCTCAAGGCCTCATACATGTTCCATAACATCGTAATCGAAGACCGAGACATACCGAGACACGGCTAGACCCTTCGAGTTATACCCGGGATGTATAGTTTGTAATCTTTCAGTTTATTTCTCATGTACTAGAACAACTAATTGTAATTATCTTAATGTTAATCTATGGGAATTGATGTTTAGTATGTCCGTACATTCAGTCGGTTTAGGTTTATGTCGATCAGAACGATTAGTTTGTCGGTTGCTATAATAATTGCTCGTAGGATTGTTTTAACCTATTAATTATGAGAAAGCATACGTTTGCCATTAGTTGCGTCACACTGGCAGGGACCGTTTGATAACTAGTGTCGTGTGTTAGAGAGCGTGGATGCCTAAGGTTTAACTGGTTAGTCAGTCTGTGGTTGACACAAGATAGTTTATCTGTTAGGTTGCATGAGTTTGCTGTTAGTTTGTTTACTTGAATTCCCTGGTGTGATTTGCTTTGTTTGATTGATTGAATACTTTATTAATTGTTCGTTTCTTATAAAACCAAGTTGTTTGCTAGTGTGATTAGCACTTTGATATAGTTCACTTCATAATGTTAGGAATCGATTTTACTTCACACTGACCACATACTTCTCGTGGTTCGACACCCTAGTTACCCTAGCTTGCTTAGGTGATTAGGACACTAGATTTAATTGCTTTTTACTTGATAGCGACAGTCTAGCATCAATATGCGAGTCTTGGGCATGCATTGCGAAAATGGCTATGATCTCCACAATTGTAACAAACTCTAATAGTTGAGGGTGCTTGAGTAAACGATTGAGCATAAGGTAAAGCTTGGGGTTAGGTAAGAGGTGAGGTAAATGGTTGAACCATGGGTTGCTTGAGTTCACGACATGTGGTAATGAGGTGACCAAAACGACCGCAATGGGTGCATTGATGACACTTCAATGTTACGGCATGGCGAAACTTGCACGTGCTACACAAAGGATGGGGTCATGTGTAGGACTTTTTGTTGGGAGGTGCTTGTTGGGCTTGCGGCTGGGCCAAGACATACGTTTGGGAAATGGACTTTCTTTTATTGTTGTGGTAGTGGAAGAGTTGTTATTGTTAAGCTTGGTGGACTCAGGTGTAGAGGCTTTGGGCTTTGATTCTTAGCGGCTTCGGGTGAACCCTTATCATTGGGCTTCATGGAACTTTTCCGCGTCAAGGTCCCGACTTAACGTAGTTCTCGGTGAGGGTGCCGGCTAAAGTGATGACATCATGGTGGATATTCAGATCACAGCTTAGCACGTAATCTTGGATTTGCGTGTGCAAGCCCAAGAAGTACTTATTGATGGCACGCTCGAGAGGAGTGACCATATGCGGGATGAGGAGGCTTAGTTCGTAGAAGCGGTATTGTCACCACCTTCTTGCTTCAAATTCCAAAATTCTTTATCTAACCTCTAGAGCTCATATTTAGGACAAAGCCTTTTAAGCATGAGCTTCTTGAGATCAGCCCATGACAAGGCCATGACAACTTCAGCCCCAAGAGAGTGTTTTTCACTATTCCACCAAGTGAGGGCGCCAAGTTCAAAGACATTCGAGGTATAGGTGGTCTTTTTATCTTTCGAGCATGCACAATGAAGGAACACACTTTCTATCCGCTCGAATTATTTGAGGAAGATGGTACCTTTGGCCCCAACGTATTTGGGCAGGTTAATGTTTGTGAATTGTTTGAAAGTGCAAGAAATTGGGTTTGGATTTACGGGTGTGGTAGCGGCATTCACGGTTTAGAGCTGGGAAATGATTGTTAGAAAGACTTCCGCCATTCCCTTATCAATGCAGGATGACATGCTGCCAGAGCTGCTTGTGCGACGATGGGCTCGACGAGAAGAAGACATGCTACAAGGACAAAATGTGAAAACTTTTGAGATTTTGGGTAAAAGGTGTACGTATGTGAATTTCTTTTTTCAAAAACTTTCGCGAGGATACAAAATGTAGATTTTATTAACCTTAACTTAGAGTATTGAGGAGGTTGAGTTAATTAAAACATTTAAAAAATTTATATTAAGGGTTGAGATATGCACGGATTTACCATGAGCTTGTCCCAACAAAATCAGAAAATTACCTTTCATAACAAAAACACAATTAGTACAAAAATCTCATTGTTGAAATATCCATGTACCACCAAGGCTTAATTTTCAACAACAGATTCAAATCGAGATGAGGGCATTGAGGTGAATGGTTGGGGTATCTATGTATCACCATGGCTTTTCCCTAGCATTCTTTCAACTAAAACAACATATGGAAAAAACCAAGTCTAGCCACCAACCACCGTGAATTCGGTTATAATTAAGGTATTTGATCGTCACATGATCACTTTTGATACAATGAGGTTAGTAAATTCGTAGACGTTTAGTGTGATATGCTTTGGCCTAATAGGTTTCACAACCTCGCCGAACCCCTCCTGGAAAGCAACCGGGTCTTGCGGTTGAGTAAGATTTATGTGCATTGCATTTCCTTAGGCTCGCAAATAACGCATTATTGATGATGATTAGGCATTAACGTTATGGTCTCCAAATTGGTGCAAACATGAATCTTATTAATTCTTGGGACCTGGTTGTTGAGTTGTTTAAAAAATGGTTGTCGGGATGGAAAGCAAAGATTTTGTCTTTTGGAGGAAGACCAACAGTGATTAAGTCGGTCTTGAATGCCCTCTCGACTTACTACTTTTCTATTTTCCGGGTGCCCGACGAGGTGTTGGATAAGTTGGATATGTTGAGAACAAAGTTTTTTTTGGGGTGGATCAGAAGATAAGGCGAAGATAAATTGGGTTTCTTGGCAACGAGTCACGGCTCCTAAAGAATACGGGGGGTTAGGTTTGGGGTCGTTGCGGGATACGAACCGGGCTTTATTAGCGGAATGGTGGTGGAAATTTGAGGGGGAACAGGACAAAATATGGAGAAGGGTAATATGGTCTTTACACCATTCATCTAGATATTGGCTTAGTGCCCCGCGAAGGTGTCGATTCTGAGTCCATGGAAGCAGGTGAGTCGAAACTCAAAAGAACTCAATATGTTGGGGTTGAATTTAGATCTGTTGGTGAAAAAGGTTGTAAATAGTGGTAATAAGACTTTATTTTGGCTGGATTATTGGATTGGAGACGACACTTTGCGAGTAAAGTTCCCCCGTTTATTCGACTTAGAAAGAAATAAAGATTGCTCCGTGAATAATAGGTTGATAATGGTGAATGGAATTATTTGTAGTACATGGGATTGGAGGAGATATCCAGGCTCGATACAGGAAGTTGGGGTGTTATGGGAGTTACTAAAACTTTGTCAACATGTGGTTATAGGGGCTGGTGATGATAAGGTTGAATGGGGTTTGGACACGCCCGGTGTTTTTTTTGGTTTCAAGTATTAAAGATAAGATAAGAGTTATAGGTTTGAACCAAGTGGATTATAAAATCGAGTGGAATAATTGGGTCCCTTGTAAAGTTGGAATTTTGGCTTAGAGGGTGGAGATGAATAGGATCCCGGTTTTAACTTTGTTGGCTAAAAGAAACATTGCTGTAGTGTCTTTTGGTGGTCCAGCGTGCGATTTGTTGGATGAAACGACTGAGCACATTTTTGTTTTGTGCGGTCTCTCTCAATCCGTGTGGCATGCGATATCCATGTGGTGTAATGTCCCTCAGATGTATAGGTATACCAAGTTCTCTAAAAGAAAGACGAAGGTGTTTCATGCGATTTGTCTCGTTACGCTATAGTGTTTATGGAAGGCTAGAAATGAAATGGTGCACAACAGGTTGCCGGTAACAGTTGGTACGGTGGTGGATAACGTAAAGACTCTAAGCTTCCTTTGGGTAAGAAATAGATCGAAGGGGCTTTCGGTTTCGTGGACGGATTGGGTTCGTTTTGTTGTATAAAGGGTGGGATTGATGCCCATTTTGGAGTAACCATGGTTGGGTCTAGTAAAATCTTGCTGGGCCGATTTGGTTGTTTGTTGTATTTTTATGATGCCTAAGAGCATTCTCAATTCGTTCCCTAAAATTATGTGAGGGGGATTTGCAAATTATATGGTATGGTTATAAGTGGTTGTGAGTAGAGGAGAGAGAAAATTTATATGGGAAAGTTAGATTTAGGGTTTCACTGTAGATACTGTATAATTTTTTAATATTTTTATAAAGTAGTTGTGAGTGAAAGAGAGAGAAAATATGATGATAAAGATATAAAAATATTATTTAATTAAACAGGAGGGAGAAAATACAATGTTTTTTAGTGTAACTACCTATGCTAATAAAATAAAATAATAAAGATGACGTGTCAGTTTCATATTCTTTGTTGGCTAAATTTTCCTGCTTAAATTCCTAATATCTATTTATAGACATTCTAAGAACTTTCCATATTATAAATGAAGATTATATATTCTAGAATTGGACAATTTCTTGTAAAACAAATAACGTTAATTGCAATTTATGTGTGAAAATATAAACCTAAAAATGTAAATGAAATATTTAACCAATTTTAATTTCTTTCTTGGCTAAATTTTCCCGCTTAAATTCCTAGTATCTATTTATAGGCATTCTAAGAACTTTTCATATTATAAATGAAGATTATATATTCTAAGATTATATATTTTAGAATTGGACAATTTCTTGTAAAACAAATAACATTAATTGTAATTTACATGTGAAAATATAAACCTAAAAATGGAAATGAAATATTTAACAAATTTTAATTTTAATTTATAATAGATATAATGTCATGCATAATAATATAAAAAAATATACCAATAATAATAATATACGATTTCTAAGATTACGTGTACATCTAAAAATTAAATCATTTTTCTTAATATCTTAAACTTTTTTAAATATCTGTATTTTGTAGCATAACAGCAAAAACATGTATACATATATATTATCTACCTACCTTTTATCCCCCGTATTACAACGAGCTGTTTTACGTTATTCGTTTATAATATTTATATATATTATTTGAATTTTAATTTTATGTATTGTAAAAAGGTTAATAATATACTTAAGATTTGATGATAAAATGGTCTCACAAATATATGAAATTTTATAACCCGGTATAAAAGCTATCTGGATTTGTTGAGACCCATGCCCTGTTTATTTTTTTTACTATAAATTGTTTCTTAATTATAAATAATATCTTAAAAAACGGTTATTAATTTTTGTATATCTCTATTTTATAGGATTTTCATATCAAACATTTGGTTAAATTATTTTTTAATTTAATGAGATAACCCGTTTAACATTTGGTTTGATGAGACCCATACCTGTGAATTCGGTTCAAATGCATGAGAAGCCTTCATTTACAAATAAAGTAGTTTGTTGGCTTGCGAGAATGTAGGAAGCAACCAGAGAGCTTTTAAATGTTTCGTTTATATATATTTAAGATTTAGAAAATCTTTTCATATGTAAAAATCGGATTTACATAAAAAAAAGAATTTTAGGAATTTGTACCATTAATAATTGATCAACCCAATATTGATTCTATATAACAAAATTTGAATTGTTTTTAAAAACTCTATTTAGTTTTTTTGTTTGTTTCAAAGTTAGGACTCCATTCAACACCACCAAATAAATAAATACCCTGATTAGATCTTCTTCTCCTTCATCATCCTCAACTCAACTAATGTCTTCTGCATTCACACGTCCTCAAATAAACACGGTTAGTTAGTTAAATGTATGCACGTTCGTTGTTAAATTAATATTCAAAACCACCCATATGATATGGATAACCAACCAACCTTGGGAAGCAATATCGGTTCGATTAAGTAAAGTATTTATGCTTTAAAGTTTCAATCACTTCACTTGCTTTTCTTTCAAATTGTAATTAATATTTGCCTGCTTTCTTAATTCTAATCTCTTCTGTTCTTGTTGAGTTGTTGTTGTTTATATGACTCAGATTGCTCTTCATTTCTTTTATTCATTCTTTTAACAATTATGCAGGTTTTCAAGACCGGTCCCCTCTTTATATCTTCCAAAGGTCAGTAAAAGCTCTGTTAATATTATGACTAATGCTATCATTATTATTACTACCTGTTTTTTTACGCTTTAAACATATGTTGCAACCTCTTTATGCTTTGGGATTTTATTGGGTATGATTGATTGATTGATGCTTGTGCTGCCACTAAACAATGTATATTGTTTAAGCTTGTTGGCATACTAAATTCATAATAAAGACCTCAGCTTGCATAAAGATTTTTGTTTTATATCAAATTTATAGTTCATGAATTCAAAAGAAGCCCATTTTTGTTTGCATAAGTTTTCTTTCATGTTTTAGTTTTTTTCTTAATTATATCAACACTGCCATGCATAAATGAATTTTACCGTGTTTTACATTTTCTGACTGAAATTAATATTTATTTTTGCTTCTTCTGCAATAATTCTTTGGTGATTCAGGGCTCGGATGGAAGTCATGGAAGAAACGCTGGTTTATTCTCACACGTACTTCTCTGGTTTTCTTCAAAAACGATCCCGTTAGTCATCTCTCACAGTTACTTTAAATTTTTTAGAAAATGTTGATTATCTTTCTCCTTCTCTGAACATAAACAATTTAAACGATCCCGTTAGTCATCTCTCACAATTACTTTATATACATTTATAATTATTTTTTGTATATATTTTAATTATAATTTTTTAAGATAATATATACTATTAGTTATTTTTATCATAGTTTATGTATAATAATTATAAATATATATCTGATATATAAAATAACAATTATATAAATAATAGGCTCGCGAGCTAGCTCAGGCTCGATAAGTGACGCCTGGGCTCGTGCTCATTTATTAAACAAGCTTATTTTTAGGCTCGAGCTTGTTTAAGTTTAGCATGATTCTAGCTTTTTGCGAGCCGATCACAAGTAGCTCATGATGGGATTGGCTCGTTTATGCCCCTAAAACAAATGCACAAAAACATGGCAACGTAAAGTAAAATAAAGTACAGAAGGTTTATCTGTGATTCACATGTGAAGTTTAATATTTGAATTCACATATATATTTTTTTCTTTTTCAGAGTGCACTTCCTCAGAGAGAAAGTGAAGTAAATTTGACATTAGGAGGAATTGACTTGAACAATTCTGGAAGGTAATAGTGGTTATTGGGCAGGTTCGCGTGTATTCATAGTGAAGTCTTTTTAGCTTTTAACATATAGTTTATTGAGAATTTTGTATTTTCAGTGTTGTTGTTAGAGAGAACAAAAAGCTGTTAGCTGTTCTGTTTCCTGATGGACGCGATGGTCGGCCATTTACTCTCAAGGTTTTAACTTTTACATGACACATTAATCACACTTAAATCAGCTTATGATTGAAATAATATTTTAAAATCACATTTGAAAACAATTACTTATTTTCAGACAGAAACATGTGAAGATTTGTATGAGTGGAAGACCGCACTTGAACAAGCTCTTGCACAAGCCCCAAATGCAGCTCTTGTTACGGGCCAGAACGGAATCTTCTGGAATGCTACGGTTGATTCAGATCGCGGGTCGTTTCTTCAATGTTTGTGAACTTCATTCTTAATCTTTAACTTTTTGCTGCGTGTGCCCGCCTTAGGACTAGGCTTGTAAATGAACCAAACTAAGACGAATGGAGCATGTTCGTGTTCGTTCATTTTACTTTAACCAAACAAATGATCGAACATGAACAATTAAACAAATGAGATTTTCTTGTTCGTGTTCGTTCAGGATGAAAATGAACATGCTCTTGTTTGTTTATATTCATTATTTAACAATGTAAACAAACAATTTACGAATGCAAACAAACGAACATAACTGAACATAGCTGAGTGAACAAAACTGATCTAAAATCAGTTAAAAGTAATGGGAAAAACAATGTGTTGGGCTTAAAAAGTTGTTAAAACTAAACTAATTTATAATGAACCAAAAATATTTAAATGAATATATTAATAAACCTTAACGAATGAACTTCCCACCAAACAGTTCATAACTGTTCACTGAGCATTCGGTTCGTTTACAGCCCTACTTAGGACCCCGTTTCAAGATAATTGAAAAATCTAGTGTCTTTAACCTTTGGCGGTAACTTATTGAATATTTATTTTTCAGGGAGAGATAAACAGCCCGTTAAGTCTTTTGTTGTTGGAAGACCGATATTGTTAGCACTGGAGGACATCGATGGAGCCCCATCGTTTCTTGAGAAAGCTCTTAGATTTCTCGAGACACATGGTTAGTTTCATTCTGAATAATATTGAAATGTATAAATAAAAAAGAATTATAGGTATTTTTATGAGGTAAACTTACATTCTCCCTGCATTAAAGGAAGCAAAGTTGAAGGAGTCTTGAGACAATCTGCAGATGTAGAGGAGGTGGACCGTAGAGTTCAAGAATATGAAAAAGGTTTCATTTTTTTTAATCATATTATTATTGCTGAATTTAGAGTTTGTTCAAATGCTAAAGTTTAATATACATTATTGTAGGAAAGGACTTCAGTTGTGATGAAGATGCACATGTTGTTGGTGATTGTGTTAAGGTACATATTTGATTTGATTCCGCTTATACGTGGAAGAAGGTTTAATTACTTTTAGATTATGTGATATTTAATGGTAGACTATTTTGCATCTTGTTTTGATTACTGATTATAATGTTTTTGTTTGCAGCATGTTCTTAGACAACTGCCCTCGTCACCTGTTCCTGCTTCATGTTGCTACGCTTTGTTGGAAGCTTATAGTGAGTTGTACTCTCCTCCCTATGTTTTCAGTTGAAGGCGCAATTATACTTGGGGATTAAAGATTTATTGTAATCTTTTATCTTCTTTTTTATTTTTGGTTTCATTTTTTTATTGAATGGTAGAATATGCTAGCTCTTTTCTGTCGGGCCTGTAAGCGAACCGGATGGTAAGTTAAACAAGCGTAAACTGACGAACATAAATGAGCATAAGCAATTGAACACAAAACGAATTTAAGTGAACGACCGAGACATGTGTTAATGTTCGTTCGTTTAACTATATGAACAAAAGTTTTTGTTCATGCTCCTTTGTTTATAAAGTCAACAAACTTCCCACAAAACGGTTCACTGAACTATCAATTCATTTACAGGCCTAGGTTTTTGTGATAACACATGAAGGGAAATCATGCTGTTTGAATTCACACTTCTTATTCTTAATAAAAATTGTATTTTTATAGTATGCATGCTAATAATTATTGCAATGATCCAGAAATTGATCAGAAGGAAGCTCGAGTAAACGCTATGCGAACTGCAATCTTTGAAACATTTCCTGAACCAAATAGGCGTTTATTTCAAAGGTTTTTTCTGGCTTATTATAATTGTACTGTGTCAGTTTTTTAAAAATCCAGTAATATTTTACTTGCAGAATCTTGAAGATGATGCACACTGTTTCTTTAAAAACTTCTGAAAACCGAATGACCGCATTAGCAGTTGCTGCTTGCATGGCACCGTTGCTCTTACCCCCACTGTTGGCTGGCGAGTGTGAGTTGGATGATGATATTGATGATAATTCTGCACAGCTGCTTGCTGCTGCTAATGCTGCTAGCAATGCTCAAGCTATTATTGCAACTCTTCTAGAGGAGTTTGAGAATGTATTTGATGTAAGACTGTTTTGTTTGTTCCAAGGTGTCAATTTTGGGCTGTTTGCGTTTGAGTCGGTCGATTTGGCTTGGGGTGGGGGTGGGGGTGGTGGTGGGGGTGGGGGGGGGGGGTTCCCTTTCAAATGGGTCAAATAAAAAAGTAGGAGTGTCCACAGTTTGGTTTTGGTGAATTTCTGGGCCAAACCATTTAAGTACAGTTTTGGGTGAACCGTTCGGTTTTGGTGGTTTGGGCTGGCTTTTTCATTGGCATTCATATCATCAAACCTTTTTACCTTTTGAGTATTAAAGGGTTTACTAAAGGAAATGAAAAAAAGAAAGAAAAGAAAAAAAAGTGATAAACAAAATTAATAGCATCAAATCGGTTGGATTAGTAATATATGTATTATAATTATGTGAGTCTTATTCGTGAAAACATATTACTATAGCTATTAAAATGTTCTAGACTAAAAAAGTAATTTTTGTAAAATATTTTAGATAGTTTGGTTTTGGCGTCCAGTTCCAAACCGTTTACCGAACTGTGAAACCCGGTTTCCAAAACCGTAACCCGAACCATTCACTCTTAACCTGGTCGCTTTAGCTCGGTTTGGGCAGTTTCAACGGTTTTTGAACACCCCTAAAAAAGTTTAGCTAAAATGAGAAGTCAAATGTTTCTAATGGGTTGAAAATTGAACGTCACCAGGATTCATTTATTCAAAGATTTATTTTTTTTACGGCTCAACGCAACTAGTCAACCTGACCCAGCCCATTCCTAACATGTACTGAAAATGTATCTTTCTTTCAGGATAATGCTATGGTGAGATGTTCTATATCAGCAGAATCTCGGGACATTAGTGCAAGTGAGGATTCAAGCGATGATGAAACTATGGATATAGAAAACAATGTTTACCATGATGCAGAAAACGAAGCTGGTCAAGAATCTGATGATGATGATGATGATGATGATGATCCCGAACGTATATTTAGTGGAAAGTTGAGTGAAAGCAGCGGTTATGCTTGCAGTGATCTTTATGACTTTAAGGTACTTACTTTCTAACTATTGGCTGAGGTGGTAAAATTGACAGGTTAGGTAACGAGTCAAAATGAGTAATTTTGGGCCGGGTTGGATTAAGCTTAAAACTCTTTTTTGACCAAAATTATAAATAAATAATGTGTAAAATATCATTACAAAGTCTACATTAATTTAATAATTATTTAACTTTTTGATCGAACTGATTTACGAGGTTTGATGAATTAAAATTACATTTTGGCTGATTTAGACTCGTTTGACCCGCATTCAAGGATGATTTCAACCCGTTTGACACCATTCAAGGGTATTTCAACCCATTCACCCGTATATTATCAATCGGCGACGTAAAAGTTTTTTATATTATTTTATCTTGTTTTTTATTTTATTTATTTTTTAAATCTGTATTTTTTTTTTGTTTTAGTTCCGGTACCGTAGAGATTAACAAACATAACCGAAACTGACTGAATTCACGTCAACTTGTAGAGTTAAAACGTCCCTGATTCGCAACCTTTACTCTAGAATGATCTTAACCATATCTTCATCTTTCCTATTTTCGTTCTTTCTGAATTTTGATTTCTTGAGTTAAGTTGTAATCTGCATGAGATATTTCTTGTCCCCAAATTAGTGATTTTTAATGTTTGGCACTTATTTAGGTATGTGGAGCTGATGAAACAGATGTGGCATCTCCTAGAGACAATGTATATTCAGCAATTATATCAAATTCATTGGAAGATTCTCAACCTCTTGAAGAAGATTCTAATGTTGTAAGTAATGAGCAACAAGTACAGCAAAATAGGCCTAGTGATAATCAGATGGATGTACCTCAATCTTTATCTGGACTCGAATCAAGTACCGGGACTCCTGTTAGTTTGCTAACAGGATCAAATATTAGTTCTAGGCGTTCAACGATTTGGGGACGGAATAATGTAAGTTTCGTTTCTATTTATAGCTTTTTATTTTATTTTATTACTTTTATTTTTTTTAAAATTTAAAACTTGATATATAATATCTATACAAAACACACACAAACCTAACGAAATTTGTGGGTTTAGGTTTAGTATAAATGGTTTCGGATCAGACCCACGAACTATTTAGCTAAACGGGCCATGTTCGTGTCAACTTGGTGGGTTCGGGTGTTGACCTGCTTAATCAGTTTATTAAATTTATATTTTTCTAAATAACTTAAGCTCTTCGAGTAATTTTATACCAAAATTTGAAACTTTATAAATAAATTGGCATGCATAAATCCTAAATGCTTAAAAGAGTAATATGCATTTTTAGAATTTTAGAGTATTAATATGTGAAATTAAATAAATTTTTTCCATCTTAAATGATTAGATTCATGTGTGACATCTGACCCGTTTAGCAGCACTAAATACAACAAGGTCTCTTTTTGCTGATCGTTGTTCTTTCATTTCCACAGGGAAGAAAGACCCCCTCGGTGGAATCATTTGATTCCTCTGGCGAAGAAGAGTAAGATCATGGCACCTGTTACACTTCAGTTAATGTTATTTTTTCTGCATTTAATATCTTGAACTGAATTCTGTGCGTTTGTAGACTTGCTATTCAGAGGCTCGAGCTAACGAAAAATGACTTGAGGCAAAAACTTGAAAATGAGGTCATACTTTTATTTTTTTGCTTATTCTGCAGTGATCATATAATTTGTTAATAATATATTAATATTTGTTTAGGCAAGAGGAAACATGATACTTCAAGCTAGCTTGGAAAGAAGGAAGCGCACATTACATGAACGTAGGGTGGCACTTGAACAAGATGTAAGCCTGACTTGACACGCTTTTGACCAATGCTGAACTTGTGTTGACCTGACTTCATTTAATATGCTGGAGTTTGAGTTTGTTACCATTGCATGCTTCTGATTTTACTCACCCGTCATGACAGGTTTCAAGATTGCAAGAACAGTTACAGGCCGAGAGAGATTTAAGGTCCGTATTAGAAGTTGGGTTAAACATGTCTTCCGGACCGGTTTCTAGATACCATAATATGGATCCAAAGGTTTCTTTCCTTCACCTATATGTTTTGACTTTTTGTATGTTATTTCTTTAGTGGAAACACTCTTTGTCCAAAAATTTTAACTTGCAAATTAATGAGCCGAGCCTGAGCTCGACTAGTATTGATCTTGGCTCGTTTAACTTATGAGGGCTAGAGCACAAGCTTGGCTCGTTTTGAGCGTTATTTCTAAGGCTTGAGCTTGGCTTGCTAGTAGTTTTTCAAGCTCGAGCTCGGCTAGGGCTATCTGCTCGTTTTTTATTTATTACTTAATCTATATACATTCTAAATTATAATTTTTATATATGATAGTATATATTATTTAGTTATTATTTATCATAAGTTTATATATAATAATAATATATTAGATAAAAGGCTTGTTTAGGTTCACGAGCCAGCTCTAGCTAGATAAGTGAAGCTCAGGCTCGGGCTCGGGCTCGGGCTCGTTTAAGCTCTGTTTGATTCAAGTTTTTAGCAAGCCGATCTCAAGTAGCACACAAGCGTCTTGGCCTGTATGATTCGTCTATTACAGATATAATATTATTCCAGTAATAATAATACTTATTTTTTTAATAAATTTATTCAAAGGTTATATATGCTTTAGAAGTACAATCTGGGCCACTTTTAACCCTTTTAACCGTTTTTAGCTAACATTTTGTTAAAGTTATTTGATTGATCATATACTTTCAAATAAAGATGAGAGCTGAGCTGGAAGAGATTGTTATTGCTGAGGCAGACGTTGCTCGCTTAAAACAAAAGGTTGCAGAATTGCATCAACAACTTCATCAACAACGCCACTGCCACTATGATTATCAACATGACTATAATTATCAGCAGTGAGTTATTTTATTAATAAAACTTTTGGTTTTATGATGGAACACATTAATCTTTTTGTACTTGTTTGAATGCGTGATAAGTGATTATGTCATTTAACTAATCATAACCGGATTGTTAACTGCTATAAACTTTATAATATTTGGCAGGAGAGTTTTACAGCAACATTTTGATTCTACAATTTCTTATATCAACCATGAACGGAAACAAAGATCCGAGGTAAATATACTCTAAATACGATGATGATATCAATAATTATTCATATCTTTTGGCGATTTCAATTTCCAACCCATTAAAATGGGATGTTTGTGATCCTTAACGGGCCAGGTGGAATTGGGTCAAAAGTCATCTGAAGTGTACTCAAATGCATAAACAACAAAAATGCTTTATTAAACAAGGCCACACTTATTGTAATGCTATAGTTTTTTGTGTGATCGTGTTTAACGCATTAAGTATCCATAAATTAAAAAAAGGATAAAAAGTGTCTTGTGTGCGACCGACCCGAATAGGCTGCTAAACGGGGTGTGTTCGTGGGTTGGCATGTCGAACCCGATATAAACTTGGAAATTTAACACGAATGCCTTGTGTGGCACTGACCCGCCTAGGGCTGCTAAACGGGTCGTGTTCGTGGATTGACATGTTGAACCCAAGATGAACTCGAAAATTTTACATGAAAAGGATTATCGTCTCGCACACATGAAACTGAACAGGACACGTGTATGTTGACACGAATACGACCTGTTTAACCCTTAAAAAGACTAAATTTAGTTCTTTTCATATATTAATACTTTAAAATTCCAATTTTAAAAAGACTAAATTTAGTTCTTTTTATATATTAATAATTTAAAATTCCAAGTTTACATATTATTATTATTATTATTATTATTATTACTAGTCTGAATCTAAATTTACATATTATGTATTATTATTATAATGATTTTTTTAAGCAATTATGTTAAACCATGCCAATTATGAAATTTGGCATGAATTTACCCAAATAGTTTAAGTTATGTAAATCAAATTTAAAAGAACTAAAAAATTAAGTAAACACGTTAAATATGTCAACCTTAAAACCCACGAGGTTGATTTGAACACAGCCCGTTTAGATAAACGTGGGTTCGGGTCGACCTGAACTGACCCGAACGCGTTTAGACTAAACCCAAACTCAAAAATTTCATGTTAGGTTCGTTTCATATCAGAAATTCACACCCCTAGACCAGACCCGTTTTGCCACCTCTTGAGGTATGTTTTGCTCATTTGAACTAGTGATGTATCTATTTTTTATATAATTAGCAGGAAACTTCATTGGGAGCAGAACTGAGAAACATCAAAGGGCAAACCTTAATGAATGGAAACAAGAGTAGACAGCCTACTCGCGTTCAGTTTCTAGACCCGACAAGATTAAGTGATTCTAAAACTACCAAAACATCTACAAGCTTTTCCATAGATGAATTTGGGGCCTTTGATTATGCAAGTTTAGCATCTACATCCGGACCAACCGAGGTTAGACTTGATGCAAATGACTGACTGTATTTAAATTTTACTTTGTTTAATAGGGAAGTTAAACTTGCAAAACAGAATTGTATATTATTGTGATTGTAATCTGTACATTAAGAGAGTATATAATAGAATACAATATTACACTCTAGACCCTCTAATATAATATAATAATAAATTATGTCTAATATTCCCCCGCAAGCTAAGGCCGGGGAGCTATCCTTAGCTTGGACCGTAAGTAGATAAATCGCTAAGAGGGTAGAGGCTTTGTAAAAACATCTGCAATCTGATTCTCTGTAGAGATGAACTGCACTGAGAGTTTTCCTTGAGCAACCAGTTCTCGAACAAAATGAAAGTCCACTTCAATATGTTTTGTACGTGCATGGAAGACAGGATTTGCTGACAAGTATGTCGCGCCAAGATTATCACACCACAGTGTTGGGGCTGATTTGACTGGAACACGTAGCTCACGCAAGAGTGCTTGTAACCATGTTAGTTCGAGAACCGTATCAGCTAGAGCTTTATGCTCAGATTCTGTGGATGACCGTGAGGCAGTCTTTTGTTTCCTTGCAGCCCAAGATACAAGGTTCGACCCAAGATATATAGCATGTCCCCCGGTGGATCGACGATCATTTGGACATCCAGCCCAGTCAGCGTCAGAGAAGGCACTCAAAGTGTTGTAAGTGGCATTTGTGTAAGCATGAAGAACCGAGGATGACTGTTGTTTGAAGAGAAGGCCATGTGTGGCAGTACCCTTTAGGTAGCGCAAAATGCGTTTAACAGCCGACCATTGATTTTCGGTTGGCGAGTGCATGAGTTGACAGACCTTGTTGACTGCATAAGTGATATCGGGATGAGAAAGTGTTACGTACCGAAGAGCACCAACAATCTGTCTATATTTTACCGGGTTCTCACACGGGAGGCTGTCACCCAACGCCAAGTTGGCAGTTGTTGTAATAGGTGAGTCAACTGGTTGAGCATGTGATAAGTTTGCACATTGTAATAGTTCCAGAACATATTTCTGTTGAGACATTATAATGTCCGAGCCTTGGTAAATAATCTCAATACCTAAAAAATAGGAGAGTCGGCCCATGTCCTGAACCGCAAAGGACCTGCTAAGATTATGTACCATTTTATCAATCGCCTGGGGGTTGTTACCTGTCAAAATAATATCATCAACGTAGACAAGTAGATACAAAAGAGTGGCCCCGGATGAATAAATGAATAAGGACGGATCTGTCCTAGAACCTCGAAAACCAAGCCCACGAAGAGCTGTAGACAACCGCTGAAACCAGGCACGAGGGGCCTGTTTTAACCCATACAAAGACTTATGTAATAGACAAACATGATCAGGTCTTTGTGGGTCAACAAAGCCAGGTGGTTGTTGTAAATACACTGTCTCGTTTAATTCACCATGTAAAAATGCATTCTGAACATCAAGTTGTCGTAGTTGCCATTTTTGTTCAACTGCTAAAGAAAGGACCACAGGAATGGTGGTAGACTGGACAACCGGGCTAAAAAGTCTCCTGATAGTCAATACCCGGTTGTTGTCGAAAACCTTTTGCAACTAAACGAGCTTTGTGACGTGTAATAGCTCCTGTTTGGTCCCGTTTGAGTTTATAAACCCACTTACAATCAACAATATTAGAGCCCGGAGCACGAGGCACCAATGACCATGTATGATTTCTCATCATGGCCGAGTATTCTTCAGCCATGGCATAACGCCATTTAGGATGTGTGTTAGCAACAGTAAAGGAGGCAGGTTCGGTATCAGGATTAAGGGTGGTAGAGTGAAAAGATGTTGCATTAAAGGGCTTTGTAGTTTTTGGATTTTGGCGAAGGTTTGATGGGCGTTGACGGGGTGGAGGCTGGGCTGTAGAAGTTGGTTCGTTGGTGGTAGTTGGAATGGGTGTTGTAGAAGCCGTAGGGGCTGATATGGCTGTGGGGGCTGGTTGGGTTGAGTCAGTGAGCGGAGATAGTGAGGCTGGTGTTGAGGTCGTAAGAGCCGTGGAGGTGGTGTCGGTAGTGGAGGTTTTGACAGGTTTGGCTTTGCGAGCGTAAGTATGGATCAGAGGTGGACGACCAGAGGGTGAGGGCGGTGGAGGTGGTGTAGGCGGAATGGTAGGGTAGGAGGACACATACATATCTGTAGGTTGAGATGGGGAGCATGGGATGGATTGTGTGGAGAATGGGAAGTTGTGTTCATTAAAACGAACATGGCGTGCCACATAGATGCGTTCGCTTTGTGGATCGAAGCATCGATATCCATGATGAGTAGGACTGTAACCTAAAAAAACACACGGGGTGGACCGAAAGCCCATTTTATGTTTGTTGTAGGGGCGGAGATATGGGAAACACTGAGAGCCGAAAACTCGTAAAAAGGAGTAGTCGGGTGGATGGTGAAAAATGTGTTTAAATGGAGATTTAGATGAATTTGTGCGGGAGGGCATACGGTTTATTAGGTAAACTACTGTCAAAGGCAAAATTCCAAAAACTCTGTGGAACGTGTGATTGGGCTAATAAGGTGAGACCTGTTTCGACAACGTGACGATGCCGACGTTCCACAATGCCATTTTATTCACTGGTATGTGGACACGAAAGACGGTGTGTGATACCCAGGGTAGTAAGAAAGGTAGGCAAGCTTCGGAATTCTCCACCCCAATCACTTTGAACAGACTTAAGTTTAGTGTTAAATTGTCTTTCAACTATAGTGATAAATTGCTTGAAGATTCCAAAAACATATTTACTTTTGAATGGAAAAATCCACATAAACTTGGAGAAATGGTCTACACACAACAAAAAATAATTATGACCCTCAAAGGACGTAATAGGGGCGGGGCCCCAAACATCACAAAAAATAAGATCCAAAATACTTGAACTCTTAAAATTAGATGATAATAAATGTAATTTAGACGATTTTCCATAAAACATGAATCACAAACAGTGCTAAAAGCATTGCTTAGTAAAGGTAAATGATAAAAAGATAACATTGACTTCAAAAGCTGTGGATGAGGATGTACCAGTCTTTGATGCCAAGTTGATGTGGAGGCACGAACCACGGAGAAGGATACTTTAGACACGGGTTGTAACCGCGGGAGCTTGAGGGAGTAAAGACCACCATTACTTGGACCCGTGAGGAGGGTAGTGTGTGTAAACTTGTCCTTCACAGTAAAAAAAGTAGCGTGAAATTCAAAATAAACATTATTATCAAGGCAAAAACGTTGGACAGAAAGGAGATTTTGTTTTATTTCAGGGACATGAAGTATGTTTTTAAGGTCAAAGGTTTTTGCGGGTGAGGAAAAACGAGTAGAACCAATATGCAAAATGGGGAGACCGTTACCGTTGGCAACATGAAGACTGTCATCACCATGGTAGGCTTCAGAGTTATCGAGGCTAGAGAGATCCACTGCAACGTGGTTATTTGAGCCGGTGTCCGGGAGCCAATTGTTGAAAGTTCGTGAGCTATGTTCCGCATAGTTGGCAGATGGTTGTTGTCTTGAGCGGAAAGTGGCAGGGTCATGATTATGGCATTCAGACGGTATATGACTGATGCCACACCTGTTGCATGTGCCATAAACAATATTTTGATTAGACGCCCAATTAAATTGATTTCGATTAACTCCCGTGTTGCTACGGTTGTTATAGCTGTTGTGACCGCCACGTCCCCGACCGTTACCTTGTCGATTGTTTTGGTTACGGTTTGAGTTCCGGTTTGTGTAGTGGGCTTGTGGCGGCTGAGATGAAGGCAGCTGTAGTTGTAACCCTAATTGGGCAGCCAATTGCTGACTGCATGAATTGCATCAGATTGGGTCCCACTACACAAACCGGAACTCAAACCGTAACCAAAACAATCGACAAGGTAACGGTTTGTGAGCTGCTGTAAAAGCTTGTGTCGGTGGGATATCAACCGCTATTTTCTTATGCATATAATCATAATCAGCAATAACGCATGTAGTTCGTTAAAAGCCAATTGTCGTGTAAGAGCGGTGGTCTTCAGTCCATGGTATTCTTCACGAAGACCTGAGATCACAAGCATCACAATGTCTTTTTCTTTCATCGGTTCGCCAATATTGGCAAGTGCAGTCGCATATTCTTGAGCCCTAGTTAGATAAGCAGAAGTCGTCTCATCATTCTTCATCTCGATTCGAAGAAGTTGGGTCTTCAAAGTGTATTCTCTGGAAGCCGTATGAGGAGCATAGGCACGTTCCAAAGACTGCCAAAGATTCAGGGATGTCGAACCCTGAACATTGGAAGGAGCTTTCAGAGATTGTGGACAGCAAAAGCATGCGAATATGAGCATCATTAGAGACCCAAATAGCATGCTGGGATTGGGCTGAATCTGTTGTACAGGGGCGTCTTCCTTGTCTTTCCCAGAAGAGGATGTAACCGAGATAGAGGGTGAAGGTGATGGAATTGTGCCATCTATGTAGCCAAACAAATTATTGGTTATTAAGAATGGCTTAATCATAGTCTTCCAAAAACCATAATTGGTCGGAGACAAGGTAAATCCAAACTTGTGAGAGTTATGAATTGTCTTTTCGGATTGAGAGAATGCCACCAGATCAGTCATTGTAGGGACTGATTAAATTCAGCAAAGAAAAAAAAGAAGGTTCAGGTATGCAGGAAGATCGTTGATTGAAGGGTTATTGCTGGGTGGTGGGTGACGGCAGAATCAGGGTTGACCTAGCTGTGATACCAAGTTAAACTTGCAAAGCAGAATTATATATTATTGTGATTGTAATCTGTACATTAAGAGAGTATATAATAGAATACAATATTACACTCTAGACCCTCTAATATAATATAATAATAAATTATGTCTAATAAGGGATAAAATCATAAAACCATAACAGGTGTTGAATTGTTTTAATTAAGTCACTCATACTTTTTCTAACCATGAAAACCACTTGAGTTGTAATATTGTACCATTGTTAAATATTTTAAAATTGGTAAAGCTAAATGACCTTAATGGAACAATTATAAACTGAGGTTATTATTTAGTGACTTTTCTTCTTACAGTTACCTCCTACTTCAAGTTAAACATGAAATGAATAATCATTAAATAGTAACTAGTTTCGTATTTATTCCATTTAACATTTATAAAAATTTTCACAACAGTGAAACAATATTCAAACTTGAGTGTTTTTTGTTGAGTGATTTTAATGGAACAGTGAAGAAACTTGGTTACTGTTAGGTGAAATATTCATCGTTGGCTGCAGTAAAATAGTGTTTGGATACTAAAGTAAAGGTGTTAAATGTGTAGGTGATTGATCATTCAAGAAACCCGTTGGCGGCATCATCATCATCGACATTAGTAGAATTAACAACCCGTCTTGATTTCTTCAAGGAAAGGCGTTCTCAGCTCATGGAACAACTTCACAACTTAGACTTAAGCTACGCAACCTCGTCACAAAATGTTGCATATAAACAACCCGACCGGAAGATCCCTAAAAGAAGTTAACCCCTTTTGTATATCCTCTCTTTTCATGATTCTTTTTCATTTGGTGTCAAAACAAAAACACCAATTTGTTTTTTTTTTGTTAAGTGTGCTCCCCAAGAATCCTTGATTAATTGCATTATATATATGGTTTGATATGAAATGATGGCCAGCGTTGCTATTTCATAATGTAACCAGTGATAAACGTTTAAGCGATTCTCCACTTACAATTGGTTCAAAAGCAAGCTTACATACATTTTCTATACTTATTTCAGCAACTGAAATTTACATTTGTGGTATCACTAGATCAACTAAGTTGTCTGCTAGAAACCAATGATATCCATACTATAAATTAATTAGTTGATAATAAACAAGCCGAACGCTAGCTGAATAACTACCCATGAGCCAAACCGAGCTCAAGCTTGAGCTTTTAAAAGTTAAACGAGCTTGAGCCTAGATTAGAATAAAAATGTCAAAATTGAGCTGGCTTAGAATTTTGTTTTGCCGATTGGTTATTTTAAAATAAAATGTTTACGTAATTTAGAATAAAAAACGTCATGGTCAGTTGTATTTTATTTTAGAATCGAAAATAATAAATCAAATCACCCACCCTATTTGAGTCTTAGTCACTCAATTAAACCCCCTATCGGCGGAAGGCGCACTTGAGAGGAATATTTGAAAGCTTTAAATATTCTAAGTATTGATCTGTTCGAAGTAAAATCCCGATCACACTCGAAGATTACAAGGTCTAACGGAGCCATGCTTGTACTAAAGAACTTTGCTCAAAGACCTGCTTAGACTTGTATTTTATTTTGTTTTGTATTAACTAATGATTTGGGTTTGAAGGAATGTCAGCTCTGAAGGAATAAAACAACATAAAATACAAGTGTAAACAGGTCTTCGAGCAGGGTTCTTCAGTACGAGCAGGGCTCTGTTAGACCTTGTAATCTTATCGGGATTTTACTTCGACCAGATCAATACTTAGAATATTTGAAGCTTTCAAATATTCCTCTCAAGCAGACTTCATCTTCAGAAGCACACCAAACTTTGCTTCGATGTGCTTCTATGAGCAAGCAAGTTCTTGCTTGAATCTCTTCAGACTTCACTTGGGTTCATTTGAACATTCTAAGTATACTTGGGTACTATAGACATGCTCGAGTCTGAATCATCCTAGGAGTAACACTTAGGGCGCGTTCGTTTCACAGAATTCGTGAGAATTCGAAGGAACTGGAATTAAAATCCCATGACCATGGCGTGTTCGTTTTATTGGAATTAAAATCTTAATTCCATTTTGGTGTGTTCGGTTGTCAAGGAATTGGAATTGGAATTCAATTCCTTTAAATAAAGGGATTCTAAATCCTTCCAAAATGTGGAGGATTTCAAGTGAATTCGATGGAATCTTTTCTCGATTTTTTTTAAACGAGAACAACGAATAAAACATTTAAGTTTTTTTACTTTTTTTGTTTTCGATTTACATTTTGAGCTATGAATTTTTTATTACTCTTTTTGAATATTTGTTTTGAGGGTTTTTTTTATCTTAATAGAAAACCCCTAAAAAAATTCAAAAATAAAAAAAAATCATAACGCGAAATATAAATAAAAAAAAATCTAAAAAAACTAAAATGTTCCCGCCGTTATTCTCGTTAAAAAAAAACTGATTTTTATTCATTTGTCAAACAAACACATCAAGAATGGAATTGGATTTCAATTCCTTCAAATTCCAATTCCTATTGGAATGTTCAGATTCCGAATCCAATTTCTTCCAATTCCAAATCCTATGCAAATTCCAATTCCAATTCCATTCCATTCTATGAAACGAACGCGCAGTATAATTTCCTAAACTCCCTACCAGCGTGCTTGAGTTTCTCCTTTATTCCAAACTATGCTCGACCCACTAAGTTGCTCGTGAAGTTAGTTTAAGTGAAGTAATAACAAGGGTTTGCTCGGAGTAAACCATGCTTGATACAAAAATTAACCTTGCTCGATGAAGTTTCTGGGTCTAAAGGAAACATTGGAATCTTCTCAAGCTCCCTAGAATTGTCTAATATGGAACCCGAGCAAGCTTAAGAACTCTGAGCAAGGTTTTTACTTTCTAGAGCAAGATATCCTATCCGAGCTGGATAATATTCAAGAAATCTTCTAAGTGTTAGCTTTGAACAAGCTACACTTTGTCGAGAAAGGCTAGTTCTTTTATCAAGCAATCTTCTAAGTGTTATGCCGAGCAAACCCTTGATGTATCTTTGCTTAAACTAAGCTCCTGAGCAACTTAGTGGGTTGAGCAAGGATAGAATAAAGATGAGTCTCAAGTATGCTAGTAGGGAGTTTATGAAATTATACTAAGTTTGTCCCCCAGCAAATTTCAAAATCGAGCAAGCTATTGTACCCGAGTATGCTCAGCTTGTTTTCTCATGGGATCTTTCCGAGCAAAGTTTGGAATGATCATGAATATTGAAGCTTGCTTGAGAGGAATATTTCCACTGGAAAATATTCTAAGTATAAGTCTGCTCAAAGTAATGTTCCAAGCATAGTCAAGCATTACAAGGTCTTAGGAGCCCTGCTCGACAAGGAAAATGTCTGCTCGAACCTGTTTTACACTTGTAATAATTTTTAGAATGTTTTGTAATGATTAGGGTTTCTAAAAGGAAAGTCAGGGGCCTATAAATAGAATTATTAGGTCACATTGATGATACACCTCTTATACCTATCCTGAATATTATTGACAGGCGCACCTGACATTTATTCATTCTGAAACCCTTAGTTTTTTGTGTATCTCATTGGAATATTGTTAGTACATGGTTTTGTGTCTTGGTCTTTGTGTAATGTATTATTTTATTATAAATAATGTATAGGGGCATTTTGGTAATTGTAAGTCACGAATATGACTCATTCGTTAACTTGTAGGGCGCATTCATTATACGCCTATAACGAATGTGACCATTCGCTAATGTATTGCCTCATTCGTTAGTCACTTATAACGAATGGGAAGACGAATGGGTTCTTTCGTTAAAAGTTTACGTATGAAGTAACGAATGAGTGTTCATTCGTTAGGCATGTCTAACGAATGAACCTCATCTTCTATAATACCCCTATGTAAAGTTATTTCTATTTAACGAAGTATTATTATTGAAACCCTACTGTTACTCTGTCCAATTGCTTCTAGATCTAATAGCATTCCTAATCGTATATGCAACATCTATACATTGATGGGTGGACCATAGGGCAACCCTTAATCGTAGTAATAATAATAACAAACATGTGTTTTGTGACATTTGTGGCAAAACCGAGTACACCTAAGTATTCACATATCGAATAAGCAATTAACTGCTTACTGCGTAACGAATGAACGATTAACCAAACGGGTCTGGTTATGACCCGGATATCCTGGGGGGGGGGCATCATTAAGTGATATACGTTTATTATAAACCAACATTTTGATATTATGGCTTTAGCACGATAGCAAAACAGTTAAACGAAAACATGCTCGTTTAACTACCTGCTATGAACTTAAACATATTCAGTATGTTTCACGAGTTTCTACGGGCGACTGATTTCTTCTCGACCATAATTCCTACTGTCTTCACTTGGATATCCGTTGTTGCCATCTCTATAAGTGTTGTGTCGATAACTGCGATAATCACGACTCTGATCATACATGGTTCTACGGGAGACACTCCGCTCAACCTGGCGACCTCTATCGCAACTTCATACCTCTCTTCATTCTGCCGAACTTGTGAACGTCCTCACGCTTATGTCACGTTGATTGGGTCTTACTACAGGTGGAAGAGACGGGGATGAGGATAATGAGTCCTCGTAAGTCAACGTTCTTTCTTGTATTCTTTCCTCTTGTAGCATACGCTCATATTCTTCTTAAATTCGCTATTTCTCTTTCTAGAGTCATCGTTTGTTTTCCGGATCTATTCTTGCGTAAGCGAACAAAATCTCGTTTATTACGACGAGAATCTCCAGATCTGGAGTTTGCTGACGTTGATGAGTTTCAACCGTTACTCGTCCTTCATCTACAGGACTCGGACCCCCAGCAGTAGCAATTCGTTTAACCACTACCAGCGTATCCACTGGATTCTTTTGAATCTGACTCGTATTCAACCATAACATACAAAGAAAATGCAATTCTAGTAAAAAACACGGATGATGCCAATGAAGAAACACATATCTAAACCGTAATATGGTTGGATCTATATTTCCACTAGGTAGGGTTTAGAAAGTGAATCGAGTTTAAACAAAATCAATAATCAAGTCAAATCCGGATTTATGCCTACAAAACAGAACACTGTGAGTCTCTTTACGGGATGAACAAAATAGGGGGGGGGGGGTCTTCCCGTAACCACCCTCCCGCGTGAGAATAAGTACTGTTCTTAAGAGAGTAGAAGTACAAAGTGATGAATGTAATGTGGTGATTGTGAATGAATTCCTTATGATGATGATGATGATGAAGATATTTATAGCCGAGGGTGAGGGAATGTGATTGGTGGAGTTGTCACTATCTAAAAGACTCTCCCTTCTACCTAAATGGGCATGCATCATGTTTTGATAGGAAGCAACAGCTGGCCATGTGCATGGTTGTTACCAAGTGTCCAGCTGTCCTTCTCTAATTGGCCGCGTCAGCTCGTGTTCTCCGTGAAGAGGGTTAATGTCACTATCAGGGAATATTTTGACAATATTCAAGAAGGACATTCTTTATAACTGTTTCTCTCTCCAAAGTGTGAAGTTATTCTTCTTTGTGGCGTACCTGCGCTGCGGATATCTTCCGCGATTTACATATTCTTTGGCATGCGGGTTGCTTCCGTCGTTGTTTTGAGGAATATCTGGACTTTAGTTTCCTGGCAGATGGCTTCCGCGGGTGTCATGAGTGACCCACAGAGCCTACCCATTTCTTACCCTACCTCTATAGGGGTAAACCCTGCAAATACTTGCTAAGAATATAGGTAAGCTCTGCAAATACATGGGAATAAATACTTGTGAAGAATTAGGGGGCAAGCCCTTATTATACTTGTGAAAAATGAAGAATGTAGAATGTAAAAAAGTAAAAAACAATATATGTGTAGGTTTGTATATAATGGTGTATTCGGATATGAATGTGTATGTATAACCTATGACTTTTTAAAATAGAACTCATTCAACGTAGCTGACTTTTAGTATGCATGCAGGTAAACAAACTTAGACAGTTGGCTTGAGGAGAGTAGACATGGCTAAGATTGACTGGCTGGCATTGAAGAAGAATAATTTTTATATCACATTTTTGAAATTTTGAAACAAGTTTCTTGTTTTGGTTTAAATTGCAAGCTGATATTATTAAATGTTATTTCGTGAAAGTTTTAAGCAACTCTGATTATTAAACTGTGTTTATTATAATTCGTGTCCTATCATATAATTTAATTAAAAGTTTATATGAAAAACTAACTTAGCTACCCATGTATTACACGGGTTTAACAATTTAAATTATGTAAGTAATAAAAAACTCAACATATATGAAATGTTTAATAAACATGCTTATCCTCAAATTACATTTGAACCATAAATCATTTCAAACTTCTGTAAATAGATGACATTATTAATTTTTTTTTCTTGTGGCCTATATCACCATGTTATGTCACAAATTTTAACAACTCAGACAAATTATGCATACAATGAGATATTATTATGGGCTAGCATATAATTTAAATAGACTAACATGTATCTCTTCAAACTTCTTCATGATTGGATTCTTCTTTGACCCGTTAGTAGTTTAAAAGAAATCAAGATGCGTAAAATGTTATTTTTAGAAATTTGACCTCTATTAAATAAAAAATATATGACAAAAAATATTGACTTTGAATCTAATCCGAAACCAGATTTTAAATTTCCAAAATCAGTCTTTTGATCTGTCACCAAAGTCATGACCCTAAAGATTTGTGACCAAAGTCATGATCTGAAAGTTGAAACATACTTTGACCCGTTAACTCTTTTAGATAAAAATGCTTTTAACCTTCAAATTTTGAATCGATTAACAATATTTTGTAGTAAAAACACATTGTTCCTAAACTGCTCTTGCTAGAGATTATAACCTGAAATCTATTTTTTTTTTCATATTGTTCAAAACCCTTTATTCGGTTTTAACTAAGCTACTTTAAAAAATTGGTTATGACAAAAATACTCTTTTACACTTAGAAACTTATAGAATTCTGATGATTAATTCTTATTTTCTTAGCTACTTAGAAAAAATTGGTTATGACAAAAATGACACAACTAACGATAGCTCGGGCTCAATGGATCACCTCTCGGTCTCACTTAACAAACCCTAACCACTCTTAAACGGCTAAAACAACCAAACCGGAAAACAATTTTTAACGTGTTCTAATGTTGACTCACCTCTTGGTCTCACCAACACTCGACCCTAATGGTAATGAATACTACACAACCAAGGATAGAGGAACAATTTAATTTAAACCAAATAGATCAACTAGTCGCTCAAAACACCTAAACCGGACAAGAAACAAACTCGCTCTCGCGCAATTCTAATTCTAGCATGCAAAGGCAATGAGACAACCCCCTAACTTCTTATCACCTCTCGGTCTCTAAGAAGGCGTCTAACCGCTGTACTTTAACCAATAAATCATGCAACAAACACACTACGGTTGTACCTACCGCAAACAAACCCTAAACACAAAGTCTAGAATCAAACAAGCACCGATCAATCAACACGAAACTAATTAACCAACGCAAGGTGTTTAAGCAATAAATTTATATAATTTCCAGCCATCAAACACAACCTATTTCATGTCTAAATCAAACTTTACAACAACAATTCAAGTCTATCAATCAAACAATCCAAAAACTCATCAAATACTAACAATAATCATCATTCCTAGGTAGAACCGACAAGTTTAGCTTATCATCATTTTTGGACAGCAGCTAATACTTAATAAAAACATCACATAATTTATCTCAATCATCAATTCAATCATTCAATGATCAACAATAATCATAAACAAGTCAATCTTCAAAGTAATTGTAAAACTACTTAGCAATTGAACAAGAAAACTTAAATTGATGAACAATGTTTAACAAAAAAGGATATGGGACGGTTTGAGGCTGCTCTTGGCTGGGCAAAACTGATAAGAAACCTTCCCGAGGCTTGTTCTTGACTCCTTCTTCTTCTTCCTTAGCCTCCACAATGTCCAAAACCCTAGCACAAAAAACCTTTTTCCTTGCCTATTGCTGCTGCCGATCGGACTGCTTGGGGGGGGGGGGGGGCTTAGGGCTATGTTTTTTTATTATTATATTATAAAGTAGGCTTGGACTTGTCCATGATGTAAATGGGCCGGGCTTTGAGCTTTGTCTTGAAATCGTATGCGTACAATGCCTTTAAACTCCTCATGAAGTCCGGTTTTTCTTCCTTTAACCCGTAACCTACAAGATAAATAAAACTATGTAAAACCTAGATAAAATAAGTTAAAATATATTAAATATAATATAAAAACTTAGATAAAAGGTGCGGAAAATAAGTGTGTTATACAACACATCAATATTCACTTGTGTCTCGTAGGTTAGGATGACATGACACTTTAAATATGCATTAAACCATTCCCCACTAGTGTTAAGTTTGTTAAAAAGACCCATGAATTATGTTTTTCAAGGGTTAAAATGAACAATATGCATTAATTACTAATTGATTTGTTAAAAATTAATAGGAGTGAGATGAAGTTAAATAGATTAAACAATTTCCTTTGAAGGTAAATGGGTAGCTTACACCTTTACACAAATAAACTTTTGTAAATAAGCTAAAAAATCCATCTTCAAATTAGCTTATATAATATAAATAAACATATAAATATAAGCTTAAAAAGGTAAACCAAACACCAAACTAAACTTATTTTGTAAAAATTGCTAAAAAAGCTATAAACGTGATTAAATTAAATAAGCTAGACGAAACACCCCCATAATTGATTCGAGTCCTGAAACATTTTCAGTGATCTTTCGTCATATCTGAAGAAGAAGAAGAAGAAGAAGAATGGTGGGTAAGGGCGCCGAGCAGAGCCCTAATACTTCTTCTCCGGAATCTGAATACGTAGAGGCCTTGCTTGAGGTAACACCTCCAATTCATCATTCGTTGCATTCACACCAGCAATTGAACCTCCTAATACATAAATACTTCATTTTCAGTTTACTTACCCATCACCATTTATTTGATCCACCGCCGACTTCAGACAGAATCATAGAATTAGGGTTTTTTTTTTTAAGTTAAAAAATTGGATACTGGGCTAGTATTGTTTTAGTACGGACTAATTTCTAGTACAGAAATCAATGTAAATGCATTTATAAGTAAAATAAATAATCTTTCGAGCCAAACGAGCCACCGTCACTTTGCTCCTTCTCGGCTTGTTTACATAAACAATAATTCGAGCCAAACGAACGAGCGTATCTTTGCGCGTGCTTGACTCGTTTACATAAACAATAATTCGAGCGTGTCTTTGCGCGTGCTTGACTCATTTGCATACAAAATTAATTCAACCCGAGCGAGCAAGCGCATCTTTGCTCGTGCTCGGCTCGTTTACAAATTGGACGAGCATTTTTTGATCGGGTGTCGAGTAGTTTGGACAGCCCTAATCAGAATGACTTAGTCGAGTTCAGGGTTCACTTAGTGACAGTCTTGCTGTGAATCTGTATGTGGATAAGGTTTTGCTTTGTGAATTTATTACTCGTTTTTAATTTCTTTTATCATTATGTTTAGTGCTAAGTGAATTTCTGTTAAGTAGGCTGCTAGATATAATGATATTGAAGATGTTAGAAACTTAGTTGCCATTGGGATTTCTCTTAATTCCAAGGATGCCGAAGGGAGAACAGGTAAACTAGCCTTACATTTTGTGTTCTTTTCATGTTCATTTTTTTTTTGCTTGTCAGTGACATGGTTTATCCTCTTAATTTGGTTCTTGGTTATCTATTTTGTAGCACTTCATATGGCTTCAGCAAATGGAAATGTTGACATAGTTAACTATCTTATCAGCAATAATGCGGTAAGGAAACCAACCCATATTAGCAAATATGACTGTTCTTTTTTCCTGTATTGCTATCATTTATATTTAGATAAATTGTCACCCATCACTTTTCTCTCTAAATGTTTAGGATATTTGTTTCTTTATTGCTCTATTTCGACTGACGCAGATGTTACGTATGCCCAAATATTAATTTATAAACAATTATATACTTATGCTAACTATTTTTTACCAATAGTTAATATACGAAATGAAATACAGTAGTTTAAAAAGTCATTATATATGCTATAATGGATATAAAAAGTAGCAAGTCGTATATCAATACTTATAAATTGCCAATGATTTTGATTGTAAAAAGTTACAAACTGACTATATTCAATAAGTGAAGATATAATATCTCATTTGTCTCTGCACATGAATTAACACAAAAGAATGTTAACGCTCAATGAATCAGTTTATTAATCATTAATCTTATCTGGTTCTTTCCTATTTTCTATATCCACAAACCCTAGTCGATCCACAACAAGATATTTATGAACATGTTTTTTTTATGTATTGATTGATCCTCTCTACGTGAAGGTAGTCTAGTCATTATTCACTTCAGTTCATTCATTCATATTGTTTCAACACCGTAAAACATAATTGTACCTTTTAATGTTTATAGATGACTTGTAAAAATCATGATTATAGCATTTGCTCAAAATTGTCAATGCTCAACCTGTGTGACCCGTTAACCTTTTCTATCTTCTGTTTTTTCTTGAAGTGGCACTCAATACTGTTTTTAACATTATGTAGACTTCATATGGGGCATTTTCTTATAATGGTTATCTAACTCTTTGTAAAGCTCTAGATGTGAAATTTTTCATTAAGAATTAATATAAATTCATTAAACGGTAGCCCAACATTGGTGTCCTTTTTGCCATTCTAGCCTTGTGTTAAATCTTTTTTGCATCTTAACTTATATTTATCATGAAATTAACATTATTTGGTAACTTTTGACATAAATACAAGATTTTATTTTTTAATACATTGAAATTTTGTTCAAACATGTATTGTGAAATCATAACGGGTTTTGGACAAAATTCATTGAACCATCATTTGAAGTCTATATCATGAATTTACAAAAACTAGTCCTTTGAAATTTGGATGCCATAACTCATAACTTGATTAGAAGGCATTGTGTTACACCTTATAATAAATGTCTGGATTTAGCGTTATTGTCAAGCATCTCATTCACTACTAAAAGAAAGGTATGAGTCAAATCTTGAATTTCAAGTCGGAACATAATTTTCAACTTTTTAGATTTTTCTCAGAAAACTAAACTATAATTTAACTCTTTTTTCATAATAAGAATAATCAATCCCTTGAATATGCAGTTAAAACCATTAATATCAGGGAGACATCAAACTTTATTTTTTAAATGCTTAAGTAGTATGGAAAACTGATGCAATTAAGAGAATCTTATCCTTGATGTAATTTAGGAGATTAAGAAAAGTCATGAATATGCTAGTGCCACTAATTGTGATCCAAAACACGAGACTATTTTTTTGTTACATTAGTTCTTGTGTAAATAAATGAATGTATTTTTCGGTATAAACTAAAGTTAATATATTGCATCTATTCCTCTGTGCATTTCATTTTGATAAGTAATTTCTATTTTTTAGATCATTCTTTTGTGGGAGTCCATAATCTTTTTCAAATGCAGGATGTGAATGCATGTAATGTCGAGAACAACACACCTCTTCATTGGGCCTGCCTAAATGGACACATTGAAGTAAGTACCATTTGCTTTTATTTCTTTTTACTGTAACAGAATTCAGTTTCAAGCAACTGACAATTTTTGCACACTCTTGCCCCTTTAGGTTGTTAAGATCTTAATTTTAGCCGGAGCAGAAGTATCAAGTTTGAACCGGTACGCTACTTCTCATCTTGTCGTTACAATATCAATTACTCTTTTTCAAACATATTCTGAATGCATGTGCCTGGATTTGTTTTGTTGTGTAGACATGAACGGACGCCTGTGGATGAAGCTGCAATTGGCGGGAAGATGAATGTGATTGATGCTATCAACACGACAGTAGCACAACTTGAACTCACAAGAACAAGTGTTTGAAAAAAAATACATTTTTTTTTCTGTTTAATGATAGTATATATGTGACAATTTTGGATTTTAGTAGCTAATGTATTAAACCAAGGGCTTTTGTTTATATGAAACCTTTGTTTTGATGTTATTGTCCTCATTAGTTTCTTGATTATCGAGCTTGTGGATGGTGACAGTGGATGGTTGCTGTCTCGTGACGGGGACAGTGGGTGGTGACTGGCTTGTGATGGTGACCATGGGTGGTGGACCAGGACCATGGCTGGTTGACGGGGACCGTTGTTACTGACTAGAATGGTGCCAAACAAAACACGCAACTAAATTTGGTGTTGTAAGTGAGAGTTTGAAAATAGAGGGACATTGATCTTTGCAGACTAGATCTACCCGTGTACACACTTTGTGCCCACAAGCCGACCGTCTCATAGTTGTGTGTACTAAATTAAATGCCGATGTAAAATTAAGAAAAGGGGACAAAAGTGTTAGGCCTTGTTGCAAGATTTGTGGTATCTTATAGATGTGGCATCTATTTTGCAAATCCTTTTATAATGTAGTATTAATATGGTCCCTATTGTTTAAGAAAATGGTCCCATTTTGTTTTTAAAATGACAACAAAATGATCATGCTATATTGTTCATCTCGAGGCTCATTGTTCCTTCTAATCTTCTTTAGTGCTTTATCTAACTAATTAAAACCAACTAAAATTTTGAAGAACAAAGCATGTAGATAGATATCTATATGAAATTTAATTTTTACTAACATAGTCATGCGACTTTTCTCTAAATTTTTTTTCTCCGCATTTCTACGGTTATGCAGAATTTACTGGAATAACAAAGTGACATGGCTATTAAATATTATTATGTGCCCTTCTGTGATTACCTTTATCTAAAAAGGTTTTTCTTCCTAAATCACAACTTCTATTCTCAAATTCATTCAAATATCCCAAATTCATTAACAAATTCAAATGTGTTAGTTAACAACGGCTCATTTTTGCCTAACTTGAAATGTTAAAAACTACCAAAATAAGTTTGATTGCAATTGATTTCAAATTTTAAGTTAGAAAACACTAGGAAACGATAATAGATAATTCAAAACCATTCTTGGCCTTTGATCAATTAATTCATCAAATTGTTGATTAAGGTCAAACTCTATCACAGCACCATTAGTTAAGAACATTGAGATAGGGGTGTTCATGGTTCTGTTCGAAACCGTGAAACCGTCCAAACCGGTCATCGGTTTGGTTTCACGGTTGGTTTTTTTTCTTAACTTTCGGTCGGCTGGTTTGAAAACTTTCAAACTGTAACGAACGATTTGGTTTACGGTTTATACCAAAAACCAACCATATAAAACTGGACCGAACCTTATGATTTAATTATATTTAATTTAAGTATTTTATATATTATATATGAGTATACAAATATAGGGGAAGGTTCATGTGCATTTTAGTCTTAACATGAGAACGTAGGAAATAATACAAATTTATAAAAAAGTAAGAACGTAAGAAACAATACCAACTACAATACCAATCTACATAAACAATTATTTACAATAATAAAGAAAAAAACCTAAAAATTAAACAAAAGAATCAAAATCAAGAACAAAATAATAACAGTAAATACCAACAAATACTTATATCAGCAAAAGAAAAAATCTAATAATAACAACAAAATATAAATAAGCAAATACTTATAATGTCTCATAATCGAAAATTAGCAAATACGAACAAAAAATAACAGCAAACACTTAAAAATAAACTAATAATAACAGCAAATTGGTTGGTTCTCACTGTTTTCATGTTAAGAGTAAAATATATTTGATCATGTTTCTTCAAATATATTACTATAAATAATTAAAGTAAAAAAAAATGGGCACATAATATAAATTACTAAGCAATGACAATAAATATAAAACAATGGGCTAAGCCCAAATCTGAAACTCACAAATTTTAAGATGTCTTTCAAATTTTTAAATGAAAACCTAAAAATCAGTTGTTTAACCTTGTGGAAATATGTAAAAATTGAGAGTTTTACCATAAAATATTATCAATTATTTTAAATATTTTGTATAAAACTTCAATTAGTTCAAACAGTGAAACCAAACCATTACTAACGTTTCAATTTGGTTCGGTTTAAAAGTTCAACGGTTTGGTTTTGGTTTACAAAAATTAAAAACCGTTACAAATGTTTGGTTTACGGTTTGACCTGAAAATCATGAAAATCGGACCGTTAACACCCCTGCATAGAGATATTCAACCTTAAACTTAATAATATTAAAATTAAGCCTTTCGTATCAAGTATATCTATACTCAAGTATTCTTAACTAGCTCTGTTATTGTCATCCAGTTGTTTATATATTAATGCTACACTAATTGTCATTCTTTGAATTTATTTTGAAAATACTAAATAAAACGACAAATTTCGTTACAAAAGCACTAGTAAGAAGCCTATACACCCACCAACAAACACAAAATGTTACAATCTTAAATTACACCAATCAAACCAACTAATATTTTTAAGGTCAACTAGTTTTCGATCTAAAATATTCCAACGATTTTATGTCATCCAATGCGTGACTCCCTGCTCAAAATCTACTTACAATATTAGTAAAAATGCAAATCACATATTACTTGTGTGACCTTAGTTGAGGAAAACAAAATATTTGAACATTGATTTTTTGGTTATTAATTTATTTTTTTAACGACCAACGAATGAATCTCAATTATCCGTGTAACCCAATGACAAAACACGACCCCACGTGCCCGTGATCATAGGAAACGCTTGGTAGCTTAAACCCATAATCTCCCGTTTCGGGGAAAACCCGATGTCCTAAGGCCTGTTGTGGTAAAACCCGCTTGGAATCGGATTCAAACTTAAGATCTTGTGGTCGTCTCCAACTTAAATCTTCACTTTCCTCCCATGCTAGTTGAGCTAAAGCTCATTAAACTTTATAATAAAAAAAAGCATGAATTCATATCATTGTATTCACTCAAAGCTACTATTGATTACTAATTACAATATAAGAACATAATATACATAGTAACGTTTTTGCATTAACACATACAAATATGTCTTGTTCTTATTAATGATTTATACTTCTTATAGAAAAATCTCTCCTTTTAATCATTTATATTTCGTGAAGTATATATAACCCCAAAAGTAAAACATTAGAAATTATAGTCTTTGGTGGAATAAAGTAAAGGTTAAAGAAGATAAAGAAACATTAGTGAAAGGGAGTAAAGTGTAAAAGTGACAAAAGTAGGAGGGTTTGAGGTGAAATAAAAAGATGAAAAGTAAAAAAAGAAGAAAAGGGTACGGCGGAGGACATGTAATGTAGCACAGGGTTCAATGCACCTCGACATCCTCCTTCTTTCTTCCATTGTTTTTTTGTCTTATTAGATAATAACTCATCTTCACAAAAGCAAGCACCAGATCCATTTCAAGGTTTTGTTGCCACCTAGATCTTTGCTTTCATCCAACAAAATGTTTTTCAAGAAACAGTTTTTTAAAACTTGAATAAGAAATGTGATTCAATAAGGGGTAGAATTCTAGAGACACTCTCACTTTTTCTAAAACACCCGTTAATACATCATGTAGAGGGTTTTATACAGGCAGGGTGTATAGGGAACCCAATACACCTCATATAGCCCTATACGGGGGCGTTTGATGGGTGCATGGGTGCTCCTAGTAGGACCCAATAATAAAATGTTTGAAAATTTTTTTTAATGGTCAACAAGCATAGAATGTTTAGGTATTCCGTACGAGGTGAACCAATAGTAAGCTACCGCCAGCTAGCCCCACCTAGTTGTACAGAACCCTTAAGGGCCTCAAAGTTATCTCCAGTTTTAGAGACCCGCTGGTGGTAAAATTAATCTTAATATTTGAGTAAACTTTTTTAGATAATATATCAACTGTTCATACCGATTTTGTTATTTCAGGTCTGACTTGCTCAAAAACACTATAAAAAGAAAAACCCTTTACTATGCAGAAATCTTCTTGAGTTATGATCACAAACCATAGCTATCACACCCATGTTACTAAACCAGAGGACCAACTACTAGCATTAGCTTGATATATATATAAGGTTAAGTAAGTTTTTTATAGATGTTAACTGTGTTGGGATAACAAGTTTTGAATTGGCCCAGTGATAGACATGTATAGACTTTAGGAGTAGCCCGGTCTACCCTTTAATTTTCCAGTTGCTGTGCAATTTTTTTCCCTCTAGTTTTCATTGTTTTATGTATCTGTGCAATTTTTTTCCCTCTAGTTTTCATTGTTTTATGTAAAAATTGCATAAAACAATGAAAACTAGAGGGAAAAAAATTGCACAGCAACTGGAAAAAATTTGAGGGGCATCATAATTTTCGTTCCGAGTATCCTGATTATCAGGATACTCGGAACGAAAATTATGATGCCCCTCAAATTTTTTTAAAGCCCAAATTAATATGATTAGAAAGCCCACATATTAAGTTGATTAAAAAGCCCACATATTAATTAAAAACCCTATTTAATTAATAACCCAAACACAGTTAATCATTTAGATGAGACAAATGATGGTCTAAAAAAATACGAACAAAATATGAACATAATTAGAGTCACCGGCTGCTATTGCCCTTTGCCACACAGCCATCTTTCGACGGCCGCCTTCACCCGTTCGTCGGCCATCCCGTCATCGCCACCACCGTTCGCCGGGTCCACTCGCTTAGTCAAATATATTCTATTTTTTTGTATTTTGTTCCCTTTTGATTTTAGGGTCCATGGGCGTTTGTGCAAACCGTTCATGAATGCTAATCGAAAACGAAAATTATTGTTCGTATTCGTTCGTTAAAGCATTGAACTTGTTCACGAATAGTTGATGAATGTAAACGGACATGTACTGTTTAAAAAACAATTAAAAAGCGACATTCTTAATCCAAAATGTTAGACATAATCGCCTTAATTAAATATAAAGTTAAGCACCTATTTAATTATATATACAATTAAGCACTTAAGATTATATTTATAAACGTAATAATCCTCCAATCGACGGTTTTATTAAGATAATGCCAGTGAAACACAAGTTATATTTGTTGCTAATTAAAGAAAGACTTTATAAAACAAACCCTTAATGAAACGAACTGAGTATAAACAATAAAAAAAACATGTTAGGATGGTTATTACAAATTAAAATTTACAAAAATACAAAACAAACCATTAACTAACGAACATAAACAAACAAATGAAAACGAACATAAATAAACACATTACTCAATGTTCACAAATACAAATGAACGAACGCAGCCTCTATTCATGTCCGTTCATTTAACTAACGAACAAAAATTTTGTTTGCGCTCGTTCATTTAATAAACTAATGAACGTAAACGAACTTCCCGCCCAACAGTTCACAAACTGTTCATTGAATGCTTGGTTTATCTCACAACCCTATCTAACACAAAAGAACGAAATTGGGTTTTATGTTAAGGTTGTTTTTGTTTCGTTGACATGCATGTACAGTAAAAAAAATTGTTTCATTTATTTGCATGTACGTTAAAAAAACATATTAGGATGGTTATTACAAATAAAAATTTATAAAAACACAAAACAAAAACTAACCAACATAAACAAACAAATGTAAGCGAACCTAAATGAACACATTATTGTTCATTTAATAAACAAACGAACGTAAACGAACTTTCTGTCCAACAGTTCACGAACTATTCATTGAACGCTTGGTTTATTTACAAACCTATCTAACACAAAAGGCACGAAATTGGGTTTTATGTTATGGTTTAGCTTCTAGCTTTTGTTTCGTTCACATGCATGTACCTTTAAAAAAGTAAATTGTTCTTTTACATAAATGTACGGTAAATATTTTGATCTTCGGAATTTTATTCTAGATCCATCATTGACATAACCATATGCTTTTGGGTGTTACGCGCTAGACACGTCTACAATAACTGATGTCATTTTAATTGTTTGGTTTTCTTATTATTCATTACTAGTTAACAAACTCATGGCCGGCCCATGAGTCAACAAAACCAAACAAGGGATTTAGGCCCACACTAAATTAAGGGCTTCAAAAAGAAAATATTAAATATAGATATATTACGGTGGGCATATTATCTCAAGCTTATATATTGGTCAGGTGGTAAAGCTGTGTTGTTTAGTTATTAGTTATGAGTTTGAGACAGGTTTTAAGCATTTTTTTTTCTCAAATGTCATGAAATAACCACAAAATCTCATTTTAATTTATGCCTTCAAAATCATTAAGCCGGCCTAAACAGACTAATTTGAGAATTAGTGTCCGTAGTAAGAAAACAAATTAGAATTAATGAATTAGTTGCGAATAGAGGTGTTCAAAAGTATCCGTATCCGAATTATTCGATAATCCGTATCCGAACTATCCGAAAATTCGGATTCGGATAGCATTTTTTGAATTTTTCGGATAGTTCGGATATCCGAAATATCCATAATATTAAATTTAATAATTTTTTATTATTTATACATAAATCAATATTTGATCTCATATAACATCAAACCCTAGTTTCCTCCTAAACATAAGCAGCCGCTACTCTACCTCCATACTCACATCTCTCTCATCTCTACTCCATACCTCCTCTGGTCAGTAGCCTCCGACCACGTCCTTCCTTCAGTCACCACCTCTGTCCTCCGGTCACTCGTCAGTCACCGCTCGCCACCACTTCAGCCCAGATTGTCGCTTGTCACACAAGCCCTCTGTTCTCCGTCCACCGCCGGTCCGCCACCACCACGCCAGTCCATTCCTCGTCACTTGGCATGGATCTATGGAATGATGATTTAGAAGATGGCTTTTTAAATCTCATGATGTTTGTTCAAGAAGCTTGTTTATTTTGAAAGAATGGGTTATGTTTATTTTGAACAAGGAATTGTGTTACTTGCTTGTTTGTTTGTATTTTGAACCACTTGTCTTTAAGATTGTTGGATTGGAAAATTTGAATATATGAGATGTTGTAAGTTTAATTTTAAAATAGTTTTTTTTTCTTCATATTTTCGGATATCCGATTCACTATCCGATCGGATATCCGAAATTTCGGATATCTGAAGTTCGGATATTCGAAATTTCGGATTCGGATAGTGAAATTCACTATCCGAAAGGACCGGATATCTGAACTTCGGATATCTGAAATTTCGGATATCCGGTTTTGAACACTCCTAGGTGCGAAAGTTTAACATGGAAAGTGAATATCACTTTACATGTATTTATATTATTTACATTTTTTTCCAAATAAAATTAAACATTAAAATTTTTCACATGTCAAAGAATTCACTGAATAAATAAATAAATCACACTTTAATGAGATGGTAAGATTGTTAGGTATGAAATAGAAATGGTAAGATGATTAGGTATGAAATAGAAGATTAAGGATTTAATTTCTGTAACGTGTAATATGTGATCGTTCAAAAAAATAAAACTAAAATAAAATTAAGTTGAATATGGGAAATTAGTTATTGTGTATATTTTAATAATGAAAAAGATGTCATTCCCGAGTCCCGCCTTCCTTTACCTAAAATAAAACTAAAATAAAATTAAGTTGAATATGCAAATAAGTGACATTCTTGATGTCCCGCCTTCCTTTACCTCAATCTTATTACAAAGTTCTATCTGTTTTGGTCTATATTTAGTCTATATTTTGATATACCGAGTAAGACCTGCGAGACATGAACCAATCCGACGTGTTTATTTATAATATGGTCGATTCCCAAATCCTAAGAATACCATTAAACGGGCACGGGTCCAGGTTGAGTCACAGCTTTAAATTTCGCGGGCCATGGGTCTCACTACACCCGAATACCCTTACACGGGTCATAACATCTCAAATACCGAATAACGCTGCCCGCCAAACCCTTACCTTTACACTTCATCTTCATCGTCAATTATCTTTACTTTCCATAGACCACACCACTAACAAGTGCTTAACTTCTTAAGCATAGGGATGTTTCCAGTGAGCTATGTATCATTTACATACAAGAAAGGGAATTATATAGTGCTACAACTAGCTTTTCTATACAAGAAGAGGAATTATATAGTGCAACAACTAGCTTTTCTGTAAATATTAGGCTTATCTTCATTTTTGACAAAACATGCTCTTTGATTTTTAGTCAAAACGAAGATTTTAGCTGCGAGATGTCCATGTATGTCCATAAATGGGCTTATTCACTTTGCACACCATATTAGGATATTTAGGGTCAACAAAATCTTAAGGCTGAACCATAGAGACATATTCAGAGAGGTGTCCATTAAAAAAGTGGTTTTGACATCCATTTGTCATATCTTGTAGTCATAGTATGCAACTTCAATATCCTGATTGATTAGATCATAGCAACAGGCGAGAATGTTTAATCATGGTAAATACCTTGAGTTTGAGTAAAACCTTTGGTAACCATTTGTGCTTTATAGGTCTATACATTTTTATGCATATTGGTTTTTCTTTTGAAAACCCACTTGCTCCTTGCTGGCCCGAGATTCTGGGGGAGGGGGGGGGGGGTAGCTACCAAGTCTCAGACTTGATTAGCACGTTATATCTCGGTGTTCATGGCTTCTTGCCATTCTCAGATTCCTTAGATCTAACACATCTATTCTGTAGTTAGCAGGTTCGTCGTTAATCTCAACTACTTGTAGATTAGACGTTTCGACTTCCTCAGCGGTTGTTTGTGGTTCTTGAATTTCTTTAAAATAAACGATATTATTTCAAGTTCCTCGTTCGAGAATTTCTTTCTCAAGGAAGTGACCAGTCCTTTTGCTTGAAATCACATTTGTATCAGGATGGTAGAAAAAATATCCACTTTAGCCATAGTATCTGACGAAAGCAGTCTTTACGCCGCAAGGATCAAGCTTATTGAGGAATCACAGTGTTCATCATGATTCGTATACGAGAGGATCTAGTCTATGATATGATCGAAAATTAACAATTAGGGTTTTGGTGTGTGTTTCTGCATGTTTTGAGAGAACAAATTGACAGACTAACGACACTTGAATTCTAAAAACAATCAAATTGTTATAAATTCAATAAGTTACAGACTATATATAGGGACGACTCATTCGCTATACATGCATAGCAAATGAGTTACATTCTGTCACACCCCGACTAGCACAATGCGGAAGCGTAAAACGGGAATGTAACAGACACCTTTGGTATCAACACATTGTTTATAAAGAAACATTACAAACTAATTTACAATATATTACATTTCCTTGTTTTGTCATCGTTTTACAGTCTAGGTGATACAAACCAAACTAGTTCGTTAACTATACGATCTTACTACTAACTTCCTTGCTTCTATTCACAGAGCATCAACCACACATCTTGGACAAGTAACAGATCACCAAATCATTCCGATTTAGGTACACCTGAAAAGCAGTTTAAAACGGGTCAACTACTAGAGTTGGTGAGTTTCACGAGTTTCAAGAAAACAGTAATGAGTATTCACAAGTTAACACTTGTAATCATGAAATAAGTATGTATGTATGTAAATGATGTAATTATGCTAAGCTACAGTGAAACCTTGACTGTATGTGCTGCGTGCATCCATTTCCCACGCTCAATCAACCACTGTGGTTCCCCTTCCGCCCACAACATGCCCCGGTAGCTATGTCTAACACTACATAGCCTGTTTGTATAAATATGGTCATGTGCAAACGGCGCTATGTGACACGGCAACCAGGCCGATTCCGTTTGGGTTTGTCAAACCAATAGTACTATTCACAAGCCACCGGCTCGAAGTTAATCACTGTGATCATGGGGACTTTCGTGTGTTAGCACTTAGATAATTCACATCAATACATGTTTCAGGTATGTATATGTAATCAAACATGCTTTTCACCCCAAAAGTTCATAAAACAGTTTAGAAGTGGGGTCATGAAACTCATTGTTTAGTAGATAATCAGTAGCACGTCGGTCCGAGGTTTGTGTAACTTGTAATCACGGTTTCCTATAATCAATATTATAATAATATTAATATTTTAATATTATTATAATCTCAATACTAAACTGGGCTGTATATCTAATCTGGGTATAGCTGGAACGCCCAGAAAGTGTCAATAGGCTTAGGTTGTGATGTTGTTCAATGTCTAATACTTAGAACTGAATTTGGCTCAGATTCCTGTTTTCCCAACTGGGCCAAGTTGTTCGTTTACGCGTTCAGAAAACAGTTATGGGAAAATAAGCTTGGGTAAATGTATTGGTTAATAAAATGATTAAGTTATAAAGAAGAATCACATACTGGGGTCCTGGATTAGCCACAGGGCTCGTTTCTGTTTATTCAGTTTGATTTAAGAAGGAACGCGCACAATCTACCCGGATTGTCCAGGTTTCTCATAGAAAAGTTCATTTTTATTTAATTAGTCCAAAAATATGATTTTTGATCACTCTTGGTGTTTTGATATTCCCGCAGGTTCGTTAGTCGCGAACTTGTCGGTTTTTATAAAAACTGAATTTGTTTAATCTTTAAATTAGCATAATTAATTAACCGTTAATCATTAAATTATGAAAATTTAGCCACTTATCAATTAAAATATGTAGATTTTTATAAAAATATTTCTGGAATTATTTACTGATTTATTAATTTATAAAAATTCATTTTATCAGCTATATATTGCCTGAAAATTGTCCGTTTATCCCAAACAATTTCCAAAAATTCCACCAAAATTCCTGAATACTCAAATCATGTCCCAAAACAACCTGTATTGATTCCAGAATGTAAAAAGCTCGTGCAATATTCTTTTCGGCCCAAATTCGGCTATAAAAATTCACACGAACGCATATACACAAAACACCTTTAGACTTCTCTAAATGATCCCAAAATTCATATGTGATCAACATACATCAAATATGAATTCCCAGAAAAATTTCATAATTTTTGGAGTATTTTAACTATTTTTCCCCATTAAACGTCCCAATTCGGTAATAAATTTGCCAAATATTCTCGGATGGTAAAAAAATTACCAAATTTGAACAGGGACTCAATGACATGGTCCCTGATGTCCCTGAAAAACTTTAAGGCCTAATAATATGCACATCACAACCTTAACCTAAACATCCCATAAGCGAGTGTTTCAGCATTACCTTAGCGGTTTTGGTTCGTTTCCGCCTTTCTAATCAAGTTTTCAAGCTTTTGTGCTCCTATGTAGGCTAGATACAAGTCCTATATCACAAACCAAGCAAGTTTCATCAACCAAACAGCCCCTTAACTTAGGGTTTCGGTTAGGGTATAAAACCGAACTTTTGAACCGTAAAAACGTCGTTTAAACCCTCTAATCCGTGTTTATGGCAAAAAAAAAAAACTATCAAACCAGGTTTCTAACCATGTGTAGGATCAAAACATATTTTTGGACCATTTTTAGGGTTTTTGCATGGTCAGAAGTAATTATTTGTAATCAAAGTTTCATTTTTATAAACAAACCATGTTTAAACAAGTTAATTTTGATCAAACTAGCTACTTACCTCTAGGGTTCTTGAGTGTGTGAAGAAGGTTGGAGTTAAGTGTCCAGAATTTTTGAGAAGAATGTTGTTAAAATATCAAAAATCTAGTTTAAATGTGAAAAGGATTTAGGGTGGTTTAGTCCACTTTGGCGGGCTAGACTTTTTGGGCCCCATTTGGGCCCAATTTTGGCCCATTAGTCTCGTTTTGCGTGCCCGAACGTGAAATACCGAGTCCAAATTTATTTTGGGTTTGGTTTTTGGCGCGAAAAACATATTGGGTACGATAAACAGCGCGAAAACGAGTGTTTTTCGGCTATTTTTGTGTAAATTCATAAAAACATACTATTTGTTTGTAAAAATCGAAAATATTTTCACGGATCGCTTAAAACATTTCAAATAAGTGTTTGGTAAGTCTTATTTGGCTTAACGGATGATACAATGCTTGGTTTGTAACTATCTTTCGCGTTTAAATCTATAGCGGGTCGTTAAACGAGCATGTTTTCGTTTAACTGTTTTGCTATCGAACTAAGGCCATAATATTGATATATTGGCTTATATTAAATGTATATCACTTATAGATGGCCCCCCGGAATATCTGGGTCATAACCAGACCCGTTCGGTTATCCGTTCGTTTGTTACGCAATAAGCGGTTAAACGCTTATTCGATTTGTAAATCTTGAGGTGTAACCGGTTTTGTCACGAATGTCACACATTCGCTACGCCATTCGCTAGACATTCCCTAGAGAATGGCCTTTTACATTATCCTCCCATTCTCTAACATTCCCTAGCGAATGAGGAAAACAAAAACAGATACATTCATAGCAAATGATCTTTTACATAATTACAAAACTGGTCCCTATACTATTACAAATACCAAAAACCAAATACAAAGAACGAGACGAAAATAGATGTATCAAAAAACACCCCCTTGTCTCAAGCTTTGTTAGTCTTCACATCTTGAATATGTTGGTCTTCCAATTAGCACAGCTATGAATCCCAAATGCACGACACACATGTACGGACCATTGGAATTGCATAGCGAGCTTTTTGTCTTTATTGTATGCCCATATGATCTGATAATGAAATAAAACATCGTTATCAGAATTAGATAGGCTAACCAACCACATCGGATCCAAAATATGAATAACCTTGATCTTGTCTCCAGAACCCAGCACGATCACCGCTTCACCCGTTTTGTCATCATAATACCACCTATTGAATTACTTGTAAAGGATCTATAGCATCACCTTTAGAGGAATTCTCTTCAAAGTGTGCAGCGGATTTACCTTTAAGACCAACTCTCTCCACCCCGTACGAGGATCAATCTCGTCTATATATTGTCATTTCGGAACATGGGGCTTGAAGAACTTGAAACTGTGGTGAGCTTCATGAACCAAATGTCGATAGAACCAATCAATTAACTTATTATTCCCGTGGTTAATAAACGGTCAGTAGGACTAATGTACGTATGTCCCAACGAGGCATGGAGAGAATGTCAGTGAAATGATTGAAGTACTGAATTCCATTCTCCCACTTGAAAATGCAGATTTTCATGTCAGGCTCATACATCCACGAAATAGTCACCTTTCACCGTTTTGACATTTATGAACTTCTTCATCTGGTATGCAAAAACCTGACCTTTGACTGGATATAGTACTATTTCTGAGCATGTTTCATAGTCTCTAGCCACTTGTTCAATATCTTCACGTTATACTTAATCATACCATCTGAAGTCCAATTCGGTTCCGCTGGTTCTGGGTCTTTACTTTTCTCATTCTCTTTCTCTTTTCCTAACTGTTCCTCAGCCATTCTGAAATGTTCTGTTGTGAAGAAAGGCATTCCTCATCAGAATTTTTTCTCGTGTACATATCGCGATGTTCCTCGACCGTTATATCTTCCATCTCTACATCATCAAAGTAAGTATCCCCATATGGAATACTTTGATTAATTCCTGCATCTCCAGTATCCTCAACTTCTACATCCACCAATTTCTCCAAATCCTCCACACCCCCTTGTTCATATTAAGTAATATGGAGATTTTTTCTTTTGTCAAACCATGAACAACAGACTCACCTTCTTCTATTTCTTCTGCATTAACCATACTCATCACAACCCCTTTCATGTCAACAAATAAGATAGTCTTCACTTTCAGTGTATTGACGGGCTGGATATCTTTATAAACCACAATCTGCTTTCCACTAGACTCCCCCTCAGCAGGCACTGGACCATATGTTGAGGCACCTGGTTTTTGATCAAATTGGCCCGCTTCAGGATCATCATCGTGATCTCGATCTTTCAACTTCTTCATCATGTCTTCATTACATTGTAGTTGAAGGATCAACTCGTCTTGTTTCTCAATTTTCTCCCCCCTATGCAGTCACCAGGGCTCTTAACTTGTCATTTATCTATTCAAGTATTGCATACCCCTCATCATCTTTAACTGATCTGCTCGCATTTTGTTGGTGCATGTTTTGTGACCGTCGCTATGCAATTCTGTTCAGCCGAAACGAAGAACGAAGTTTGAACAACTTCACCATAGGCGAAGTTATAACAACTTCGCCATAGGCGAAGTTGTAACAACTTCGCCTACTGGCCCAAGCCCAAGCCCGTGAAGTTGTGATTATATATATCGGTTGTGTCTTGTTTAGGTCAGTAATCCAGAAAGTTAGTGAGTTTTGTGTCCAGTTCAAGTAGCTAGAGAGAAACCGAGAGAGAGAGCCGTGTGGGACGGCCCGAGGTAGAGCTCACCTCGGGTCGGCCGTGTCATTTGTTTTCATGTTTGGTATGTAAGTGTTTCGGTTATTATATAAAAGATCTGCAGATGTGTTTATCCATTCATGTGTTTGTTCGTGTATGTGTTTGTGTGTAATCGTGTTCTTCGTCTTGTACACCATTAACGAGTCTAGGAGGATTCCGCACTCCTAGACCTCGTGCGGATCTCGTATCGATCGGCGACGTCCCGGGGGGACTTACATGTGGTATCAAAGCCTTAGGCTCTTATGCTATGGTTCGAGATCTGCGTTTTGGTGTTTCTGGCACGTTTCTGATGCGTTTCTGGCCGAACAGCCGCCGCAGGCGAAGTTATGGGGTTCAGGCGAAGTTGTCGCTTAAATTTTAGGGTTTATGCGAAGTTAGCAGTCAGGCGAAGTTATAGCCAGGCGAAGTTATGGGCAGGCGAAGTTGACTTTAGGCGAAGTTAACGAGAAAAAAAAAGTATTTTGGTGTTTTCGTCTGTATGGCCAGGTGTACACGATTATTGTGAGACCTAAGACGTTATTCTGTCAACTAGTGAAAGTTGTTATATCTTGGTCTTACGTATGAACAAATACGTGTCAACTCTGGATATGGAGTTGAGGTTGTGAATGGGATATTGATTGAAACTGGATATTGACACATATTTGGGTGTTTGTGGGCAATGAAATTGTTGTTGTTCGAGGTTGACCAACTGAAGAAAGTCAAATTGAACAGAAGGTTTTCGTCATTACTGGATTGCGGTCAGAGCATATTATTTATGTTATTTTCAAGGCGTTCGAGAATTGGATCCTGAAACGTGATGCTTATTTATTAGAGTGAAAATTCTGGAACAAGTTGGATTTAATCGGGAATTAAAGTGTTTATGTTCTTGATCGTTATCCCTGGTGATTGAAGATGCTTCGGATTAATTAATGGTCATGTGTGTTAGATTCTGTCAAGGTGGTTTTGTGATGAAATTGATCACTTGATGTTGAGTAGTTGAAGATTAAACCTTATCGTATGCCGACGTGTTGGTGAAGTTAGAAGAACTTCACGTGTTGTGAAGTCAGAAGGACTCACGTGATTGGTTGAGATGATTAATTAGGCACGAGGATGCATGCATTTCAAAGACCTCAACCTATATAGTCGGAGAAGCTTACACTGAAGGGGAGATCTGATATGGAAGACGCTGGGTGATTGGTAGATTTGTGAAGCTACAAGACAGTTTCAGACACGGCTGGTTGAAGAGCAAACAGAAGATCATCAGTTAAGAGGGAGTCTGTTGGTGCATGTTTTGTAACAGATGATCTTTTGTGTTTGTTAGAATTGAGAGCAACGGTAAAAGGGGAGTCTGTTGGTGCATGTTTTGTGACCGTCGCTATGCAATTCTGTTCAGCCGAAACGAAGAACGAAGTTTGAACAACTTCGCCATAGGAGAAGTTATAACAACTTCGCCTTAGGCGAAGTTGTAACAACTTCGCCTACTGGCCCAAGCCCAAGCCCGTGAAGTTGTGATTATATATATCGGTTGTGTCTTGTTTAGGTCAGTAATCCAGAAAGTTAGTGAGTTTTGTGTCCAGTTCAAGTAGCTAGAGAGAAACCGAGAGAGAGAGCCGTGTGGGACGGCCCGAGGTAGAGCTCACCTCGGGTCGGCCGTGTCATTTGTTTTCATGTTTGGTATGTAAGTGTTTCGGTTATTATATAAAAGATCTGCAGATGTATTTATCCATTCATGTGTTTGTTCGTGTATGTGTTTGTGTGTAATCGTGTTCTTCGTCTTGTACACCATTAACGAGTCTAGGAGGATTCCGCACTCCTAGACCTCGTGCGGATCTCGTATCGATCGGCGACGTCCCGGGGGGACTTACAATGATGCGGTCCGGTTTGTTTCTTGATCCCCCGGTTCTCCGATTTGGCTTGTTTTTGCTTGTTTTTTGCCCTTTTTCGCTACGATCGAATCCCGAAACCTAAAATATACAAATATGTTAATAGTATACAAATCTACATAATACCTAGCAAAAATATAATATATTAAATAAAATATACACGGGATTTATATATATTTAACGTTATATCATGAAGCGCATGCACAATATAAAGACGAATACAACCTCGAGTCTAATGAATGGGAAGTTTTGAGAAGAAGCTCGAAGTGGGCTTTCATCCCGTTTGTGGTGGATCGATTGTCTTAACGGTCTTAAGAAACAGCATCTAATGATTTCACGTCGTCAAATCCCAATTTGGATGCGTATTCGGGTATAAATCTTAACGATCTGGACGAGGTTTTGACACTCTTAATGAACCGATTCATCCGTTTGGGGGTGATAAAAGCAAAGAAAAAGCCAATTCCTCCTTGTCTAGGTCAACACTCTATCTGGAGGTCAAGGAGAAAATTGAAAGTTTAGACTCCAAAATCGACCCATTGTTCATTTTTAAGAAGAAAAAACAAAAGGATACCGAACTTAAAATCTTGCAAAAGATCGACATCTTTCATTTAATGGGACACACTCGTCAAGTCAGTGAAAAAGACAAGTCGAGAACTTAGTATTATTGTGTCGTATTTCTATCGTATACATGTTTTAAATATTTTTATTTTTAATTTAGTTGTAACTATTTTTAAGAAATTTATAATTAATGTAAGTTGGTTTGGTTTTTTTAATTAAAATAGGAGTAAAGTGTCAAATTCGTCCCTGAGTTTTGATCAATAATGCGACTTTGGTTCAAAAACTTTTGTTTTTGCACATGGGCCATCAAGGTTTCCCATGTTTTGCCAATTACGTCCAAATCGTTAACTGCGTTTATTTTTTAACGTCAATTGAGAGGTAAAATTGTCATATGTTTTATTAATTTTATTAAAGAATGTTTTATTTTATTTTATAATTAAATACCCCACCTGGTTTCTTCTTCACCCACCGGCGTTCTTGATCGATGCCCCAAATTGGAGAATGGGATCTTATAGTGGTGGTTCCAGTAGCATAGAAGATGAGATCTGGTGGTGGTGCCCCAAATCAACAAACACCCCATTGGTTTTCCCACCTGTACATCCTTGTCTGAAACCCACGGTTACCAGTGGTGGGGGTGTGGAGATGCAACAATGATGTTCTTCGCTGTTCCAAACTGCCGCCACCATCTCAGTCTCTGTTTCAGGCAGAGGTCAAGGATCAATATAGAGTGAGAGAGATTGGCAGAGATGGTCGACGCAAGAGTTTGGGAAGGGTGATGTAGCAGTGAAGAAGATGATTGCGATGGTGGCCGGCGAAGAAGATGACGGTGACGGTGGCTGGTGATGATGGGGTGCGAGTTTGAAGATTTGGAACGAGCAGATGGCTAGATAGGAGGTTTATTGACTTGAAAAATTATAAAATAAACAAAATGGTAAAAAGACAAATGCAGCCCTAAGTTAACGATTTGGACATAATTGACAATAAGTGAGAAACCCCGATTGTCCATTTGCAAAAAAAATACTTTTTGGACTAAAATTGCTTTATCAACCAAACCTCATGGACGAATTTAAACTTTACTCTTAAACTAGTGTTAAAAATATACTAATAAAACTAAAGGAAAAAAACAAAGGTTAGCAAATGATTAAAGACTTATTACACATTATTCATGAGCTAGTTAGTTATAGCTTACTGTTTATGTAGCAGTGGCGTGGCACTTTAGTTAATCAAATCACAACAAATAGTCTTAGGGTAGACGTGAGTGCCATCGGTGTGGTCTGCCCTAGAAAATGAAAGATTTATTTTATTGAAATAGTAAGATAGTTGGCCTGATTCAAAAAGAGCTAATCTTTGATTTAACTAATTCGAGATGGCAAGTCTCCAATTACATGATCAAACCAGATAATAATAATAATCGACTCTTATTCTCACTCTAAACAACTTTATTTAAAGGCACAAAATATTAAATAACAGTCCATCAATTTCTCCCTTGATTAAAGCTTGTTATAATTGCAATTACCTAGTCATTTGGCTGCAATTAATTTTCAATCAAGCTTGTTATAATTGCAATTACCTAGTCATTTGGCTGCAATTAATTTTCATTTAACTGAGTCATTTGGATATGCATCAGCCGCCTTCACCCCACCCAAAACACCCTGATCGAGGTGGCCCTCCAGAAGACCCCGCTCCTATTCAACGGTCACCGGATCATTACATGGTTCAATATTATTTTTAAATAAAAATTAAAATCCAACCTATATATTAACCTAACCAATTAATATTTTTTCACACAAATTCGTCCTCTATTCTCTCAATATACCTGAGTCTTCTAAAAAATATGGATTCTTCACGCAAAGTTGGAGGTTTGAAAACATCGAGAACCAATATTTCCCGTAATCCCGAATCAAATCAACAAATGTCGTCCAAATTCCAAAACATAACACAAACAATAAAAACTCCACAGCTCCGACCTCGAAAATTCGTCGACCTTTAGTCGAACTCATCTATATATTTTTTTTACGTGTTGCGTTTTTTAATTGATAGAATGTTATTCTAATTTTATATCATGTTATAACTGTTTGAAAAAAATAGCCAGTGTAGTTTTAAAAAAATAAGGGTTTAAAGTTGAGAGTTGTCTAAAGCAACATCTCTATTATCAAGGCATGGGTATAGTTTGCCTATATATCATCTTTCTCGGATTCTACTAATAGCATTGCTATTTGTGGGACTTTAAGTATGTTTTAATTGATTGCTTTAGTTTTAAAAAGTTAAAATAAAAACATAAACCAAAAAAAAAATAAAATGGGTGACACAGGTATTTTTCTATGCTTGAAATATGGATTGAGGTAGAATTACGTGATGTTGATGTTAAAGAGAGAAACGATAGAAAGATGGATTCATGTGGGAATCGCTCCCACTATCTAGAGTAGAGGTGAGCAAAATAAACCGGTTAATCGAACCGACCTGAAAACTGAACCGAAACCGAACCGGTTTCAAAATGATTATGTAGAAACCGGTTTGAAACCGATTGGAACCGTAGGTTCGGAACCGGTATGTAATTTTCTCCACCAAAACCAGTTCCAAACCGGTTAACCGAACCGAAACCGTCCAAAACCGGGTAAAACCCGGTCAAAACCTGAACCGAAACCGATCAAAACCCGAACCGAAACCGATTGTACCATGTTATGAAACCGGTTTAAACCCGAACCGAAACCGATCATAAACCGGTATTGACTTTTGTTGACCAAACCGAACCGGTTTTAACCCAAACCGGTTTTGAGTTTTAAACCAGTTTGTGCACCTCTAATCTTGAGTAGAGGTGGGTAAATAAACTGGTTAATCAAATTGATCCCAAAACTAAACCGAAACCGAACCGGTTTTAAACCGATTATGTTGACATGGGCGGATCTAGTTAAGAAATGGGTGGTTCCCCAGAACCACCTGAGTTTCGAAATAATAGTGTATTAGTATATATAAAATAATATAGTGAACCACCTTATAAGTTAGAAGGGAACTATTTTGGTTAAAAATCAGACTTAGGATCAAGGAACCAAATTCGTATGTGAGGATTGGTGCTTGTATGAATTAATGTAATCAAAGTAACAATTATAGACAATGAACACGAAGATTTATACGAGGAAAAACCCTTGTTAACTAGTATCCCTCCGGCATAAAAACCTCGGGTAGTGAAAACTATCACTACTGATATGGTTTAAAATATACATGTTATTATATAAATATTTCCTACACTTTCAAGTATATTAGAGCCAAGTTTTTATTGAATATTATTCCAAATTGGTTCAAATGTGGGTTTTTAAGGTTTTATGAGACAACGATCTAAAATTTGAGTACTTTTATTAAATTTGAAACTAACGAGTAAAGGTCGAACCTACTTTATATATTATTAGACATTATACATTATATACTATTATTAGTATTGTAATATATATTTGTTTGTTATGAATTTGGATCACATCTGACGTAAAAAAGAATAATCAGTTGGGTCAAAGTTCTAATTTTAAGATTTTGTGGACTTTTGATCATGTGGGCCCCATACTCACAAGAGAAAAGAATTTTCATTAGGTTTTTGGAGTGGGCCTCGTGAACGAAATAAATAAAAAGACGGAAGAAGGTCGGCAAATAAAAAAATAATAAAAGGACCCCATGGCTGAAGTTTTGACGAATTTTGTACAGCCGCATAGAGGAGGCTACGGTGCAATTATTAGAGGTTATTGTCAAGGTTTTGAAGGCTGCTATTAAACTCAAAGGCCGAGCAGATCGTGGTATTAGGCTTACAGAATTAATTTTATTTCTTTTATGATGAACTTTAATCTCTATTTTATTTTTGCTTCATATTTTAATATGTGTGGCTAAATACTTTATACTGCCAAGGTTTTGGTTGAGTAATATGTTAGATTAATTGTTTGACGAACCATTATTTGACGTTGGTTGATTTAATATTATGGTAAAAGTTTTTTATTGGTTTGGTCATGATATTGTTGCGTAATAGAATCTAGTTTATTGCTTTAATATTTATTCCACTTGTGTTTAATAGTTTTTTTTTGGAGATTGTTAGACACATGATTAGGTTGTCTACTTTGTGTTTTCAACTTGTTTGCGGTTTATGGTCGAAAAAATCGTAGGAATAAGTATTGAAAGTGGTTTAGATTTTATTGTTCTATCACTAGAGAGGCCGGGAGGCAATTTAGTGTTGTGTCATCTTTGGCTTTTGTGGGTTTGGGTAATAATTGCACGGGAGTGAGTTGTCCTAGGTCCCTAAGATTATTGTGATACAAGTTGTGTTTAAGTTAATTAAAAATACCCCCTATATATTAATATATATTGTATCCGAAGAGACCGGGAGGTGATTTGGGTTGTGGGGTACCATAATATTATTAGGTAAGGTGAGACTGGGAGGTGATCCAACCCTTTAACAATTGAGCTTCACGCGTCATTAGAGTTCTGGGGTGTCGTTGGTGAGGCCGGGAGGCGATCTAGCGTATTTTAGTGGTCTTTAGTGTCATATTTTTTTAAGATATTGTTTTTCAACCAAGTCAAGTTCGTTAACTATTAATTTAACTAGTATGATTCCATTACATAGGTAGTCGTTTCTCATATTTGTTTAGAACCCAATTTTTATAAAGTTCTATTTTTATTTTAAATTTTAATTAGTTAACTATTATTAGTTTTATTAATATAAAAAAATATATAAAAAATTTCAGAAGAAAGTCTAGGTTAGTAATCATTAAGTTTAATAATAAGAGTTTACCCATAGTGTCCAATGTTCGATATCCGTTCTTACTTGCTAGCTACATTGCGTCCGGTACACTTGCCGATTGTGTGTGGTTTTTTTTAGGTGAATTCGGTAAAACTTGGTTTTTAATATTATATACGTTTTTCACACATCAAGTTTTTGGCGCCGTTGCCGGGGACACTGGCAAATTCTTTGTTTAAACCGACTTGATTATCTGATCTGTTCAATTGTTTATTTTCTTCTTAGTTGTTATTTTTTTTTCCTTTAGGTGCTTTTACTTACTGTTTTTGCCTTTAATTTTAGTTAATTTAAAAAAAAAAATCTAAATTATTTTTTTTATTTTAGTTTATGCATAATACCCGTTCTCAAGGCCCACCTTTATTCATTGCATCAAAAGAGCCCGAGAGAGAGTTTCAAGAGCGACTTAAGGAGACTACAGATAGCGAGAGCGATTCACCCGACATCCAGGTTAGCGTCTCTACTCCTAGAATAGATATGGGCGACGCCGTTCCACCGCCGAGACAAACTGTTCATGCTAGAGCCAGCGATGGCATCATGGGGGCCCGATCTGCAATTGTCCGACCTCCTGCGACTAATAATCAAAACTGGCAAATTCCCTCTCACGTCATGAATTGCATCACAAATTCTGCTCAGTTCCACGGCTTGGATGACGAAGATGCTCCGGGACACCTGTCTCGATTCGTGCGGATCTGCGAAACTTTTAATATTAATAATATCACATCCGACGTCATTCATCTTAAGTTATTCCCGTTCTCACTTTCTGGCCGTGCTGCTACATGGTTTGACTCCCTTCCAAACGCCTCAATCGCCACATGGGCCGACTTGTAATCCAAGTTTCTTAGGAAGTATTTCCCTCCATCAAAGGCCGGGCGTCTACGCGAGCAAATCCGTTCTTTTCATATGGACTCCGATGAGTCCTACTATTCTGCGTTGGAGCGTTTCCAAACTCTTATAAGCCGTTGTCCTCAGCATGGTCTAAACGATTGAGCTGTGGTTGAAAAATTCTATAACGGTCTTACTCTATAAACCCAACAGCGGTTCAATACTGCCGCCGGAGGAAACATGCTCGATAAACTCACCATAGAGGAGGCTGAAGAAATGTTCGAGAGCATTGCATTAGGGGATCAACATACACCGAGTAGAAGGTCCGTCTCGGGTGCCAAGGCCGCAGCCATCTCAGCATCACGTGGAGTGCATCATGTTGATCAGAATACGAGTGTGTCAGCAGATGTGGAAGCACTTAAGAGGGAGATGAAAGAGCTTAAGTTGCAAGCTCGTAGGTGCGAGATATGTCGTGGAAATCACGAGACAGCCGATTGTCCCGTTGATTCTCAGGAGGAGGTAGATTTTCTTGCTAATCAAAACCGTGCCTTCAATTCTGGGTGGCGAAACAATAATTCTAACTCTAATTGGCGGGTAGGTAACACCGGTTATTAGCAACGCCAGAATCTGTTCCAAGAAACCGCCCCCGAACCTGCTCCTGTATCAAATAGTACTTCTAAGATCGAGGAGATGTTGGCTAACCAATCTCAATTGTTAAATCAGCTCTTACAAAATGATGCCAACACCAAATCCACTCTTTTGCAGCATGAGACGTTTATGAAGGGACAACAGGTCGCATTTCAGAATCTCGAGGCCAAGTTTGGTGAGTTGTCCGCAAAGATTGATCAACGACCCTCAGGGAGTCTTCCAAGTAACACCGTCCCTAATCCCGGACCCACCTATTCTAAACCATTTCAAAATACTCAGGCCAAGGCGGTGACCACCCGAAGTGGGCGAGGTGTCGTTAGCGGTACACCTAGAGAGGAGGAGGAAGTTGATGAGGAGATGGAGATGGAGACACCGCCTGACAAGGGGAACCAGAGGCGAGGCCCAGCAAGTACCTCACGGTCAGGCGGTGCGTTAGTTGAGAAGGAGAAGCAGGTTGAACAGGAACCGGTGCGCGTCTATAAGCCAAAACCGCCATATCCCGGTCGTCTAGTGAAGAAGAATGATTCGGAGCAGTACTCTAGGTTTCTCGACATGCTTAAGAAGCTTCATGTGAACATTCCGTTTATTGAAGCTCTTGCGAATATGCCAAAACACGCCAAGTTTCTTAAAGACTTGCTCACTAATAAGAAGAAACTTGAGGAGCTTTCGACTGTTACTCTTAGTGAGGAGTGTTCTGCCGCCGTACAGAACAAGCTTCCTAGGAAGATGACAGATCCTAGCAGCTTTACCATCCCTTGCTTGATTAGTAATCTTCATGTTAGCAATGCTTTGGCCGACCTTGGTGCAAGCATTAACCTCATGCCCTACTCTGTGTTTGCCAAACTTAACGTGGGAGAGCTGCTTCTCACCCGAATGAGTATCCAGTTGGCAGACCGATCTGTGAAGTTCCCAAGGGGCATTGTGGAAAACATGTTGGTGCAGGTGGACAAATTCATCTTTCTGGTCGACTTTGTCATTCTCGATATGGATGAGGACTCGAATGTTCCGCTCATCCTCGGTCGTCCTTTCTTAGCTACCGCACGCGCTCTCATCGATGTTGCCGATGGTAAATTGACTCTTCGAGTTCATGATAACACGGTCACATTCGATGTGCAGACATCCATGAGGCATACTCAGCCGCATGATGACACTCTCTATTTCATCGATACTTTCATGATGCATGTAGGCGACTATCTTACGAAGGTCTGCCAGAGAGACACGTCCGACACCCAGATCATCGATGTGGGAAATCAGTCATTAGAGATGACAGAATTTGATTTTGAGTTGCAAGAGAAGGAGGAGCAGCAGTTACCTTAGACATGGGGACACGAGCCGATCTTGAGTTCCCAAATCTTTTCTAATGTCCTTGCGGTTGAAGAACGAGAGTTTCCGATTGAAAAACCATCTGTTGAGAACCCCCCATCTTTAGAGCTAAAAGATTTACCATCTCACCTAGAGTATGCGTTTTTTGGGGAGGGGTCTCAACTTCCTGTCATCATCTCTTCGAGTTTGGAGACGGAGGAGAAGGAGAAGTTGATGGTTGTTCTGAAATCTCATAAGCATGCCATTGCATGGAAGCTTATGGATATAAAAGGTATAAACCCGTCATTCTGCACACATAAAATTTTTATGGAAGACGAGTTTAAACCTGTGGTTCAGCCACAATGGAGGCTTAACCCGAACATGCAGGAGATTGTTAAGAAAGAGGTTATTAAGTTGCTCGATGCTGGTTTGATTTTTCTGATCTCCGACTCCGCGTGGGTTAGCCCAGTCCAGGTGGTCCCTAAAAAGGGCAGTATGACAGTTATCACGAATGAAAAGAATGAGCTCATACCGACACGGACTGTAACAGGGTGGCGAGTTTGCATCGACTACCGCAGACTTAACGAGGCCACACGAAAAGACCATTTCCCGCTTCCATTTATTGATCAGATGCTTGAGCGTTTGTCAGGACAACAGTTCTACTGTTTTCTTGACGGCTTTTCTGGTTATTTCCAGATCCCCATCGCCCCGGATGATCAGGAGAAGACCACATTTACATGTCCTTTTGGTACATTCGCGTACCGACGCATGCCATTCGGATTATGTAACGCTCCTTACACATTTCAGCGGTGCATGGTGGCCATTTTTCATGAGTTAATCGAGGATTCAATGGAAGTCTTTATGGATGATTTTTCTGTCTTTGGGAATTCCTTTGATGATTGTTTGCGTAACTTAGATCGAGTGCTCGCTAGATGTGAAGGGACGAACCTTATGCTTAATTGGGAGAAATGTCATTTTATGGTTCGTGAGGGTATTGTTTTAGGTCATAAGATTTATAGTACGGGGATTGAGGTAGATAGAGCTAAGGTAGACACCATTTCCAAACTTCCACCGCCCACTTCCGTGAAGTCTATTCGTAGTTTCTTAGGACATGCGGGATTCTACCGCCGATTTATTAAAGATTTCTCGAAAATCTCCCGTCCGATGACCCAGCTTCTAGAGAAAGATCGACCGTTCGACCGTATAATATGGTTTAAAATATACATGTTATTATATAAATATTTCCTACACTTTCAAGTATATTAGAGCCAAGTTTTTATTGAATATTATTCCAAATTGGTTCAAATGTGGGTTTTTAAGGTTTTATGAGACAACGATCTAAAATTTGAGTACTTTTATTAAATTTGAAACTAACGAGTAAAGGTCGAACCTACTTTATATATTATTAGACATTATACATTATATACTATTATTAGTATTGTAATATATATTTGTTTGTTATGAATTTGGATCACATCTGACGTAAAAAAGAATAATCAGTTGGGTCAAAGTTCTAATTTTAAGATTTTGTGGACTTTTGATCACGTGGGCCCCATACTCACAAGAGAAAAGAATTTTCATTAGGTTTTTGGAGTGGGCCTCGTGAACGAAATAAATAAAAAGACGGAAGAAGGTCGGCAAATAAAAAAATATATAAAAGGACCCCATGGCTGAAGTTTTGACGAATTTTGTACAGCCGCATAGAGGAGGCTACGGTGCAATTATTGGAGGTTATTATCAAGGTTTTGAAGGCTGCTATTAAACTCAAAGGCCGAGCAGATCGTGGTATTAGGCTTACAGAATTAATTTTATTTCTTTTATGATGAACTTTAATCTCTATTTTATTTTTGCTTCATATTTTAATATGTGTGGCTAAATACTTTATACTGCCTAGGTTTTGGTTGAGTACTATGTTAGATTAATTGTTTGACGAACCATCATTTGACGTTGGATGATTTAATATTATGGTAAAAGTTCTTTATTGGTTTGGTCATGATATTGTTGCGTAATAGAATCTAGTTTATTGCTTTAATATTTATTCCACTTGTGTTTAATAGTTTTTTTTGGAGATTGTTAGACACATGATTAGGTTGTCTACTTTGTGTTTTCAACTTGTTTGCGGTTTATGGTCGAAAAAATCGTAGGAATAAGTATTGAAAGTGGTTTAGATTTTATTGTTCTATCACTAGAGAGGCCGGGAGGCAATTTAGTGTTGTGTCATCTTTGGCTTTTGTGGGTTTGGGTAATAATTGCACATGAGTGAGTTGTCCTAGGTCCCTAAGATTATTGTGATACAAGTTGTGTTTAAGTTAATTAAAAATACCCCCTATATATTAATATATATTGTATCCGAAGAGACCGGGAGGTGATTTGGGTTGTGGGGTACCATAATATTATTAGGTAAGGTGAGACTGGGAGGTGATCCAACCCTTTAACAATTAAGCTTCACGTGTCATTAGAGTTCTGGGGTGTCGTTGGTGAGGCCGGGAGGCGATCTAGCGTATTTTAGTGGTCTTTAGTGTCATATTTTTTTAAGATATTGTTTTTCAACCAAGTCAAGTTCGTTAACTATTAATTTAACTAGTATGATTCCATTACCTAGGTAGTCGTTTCTCATAATTGTTTAGAACCCAATTTTTATAAAGTTCTATTTTTATTTTAAATTTTAATTAGTTAACTATTATTAGTTTTATTAATATAAAAATATATATAAAAAAATTCAGAAGAAAATCTAGGTTAGTAATCATTAAGTTTAATAATAAGAGTTTACCCAGAGTGTCCAAGGTTCGATATCCGTTCTTACTTGCTAGCTACATTGCGTCCGGTACACTTGCCGATTGTGTGTGGTTTTTTTAGGTGAATTCGGTAAAACTTGGTTTTTAATATTATATACATTTTTCACACATCAACTACCAATTATATTGAACTCGAAAAGATTACAAACAGTGGAACAATAGCTGATCGTGAATACAAGTGTTTCTGCTAAGAGTTTTAAGTGCTTGAGAATTGTGTGTGTTATTAGCCATTATTCAGTATATAAATACATAGAATTATAACGTATACTAACTAATTCCTACAAATCCGGCCACGTTTATTTACTTTTTCTTCATGACCGTTCATGAACATGGATGAGCTGGATGGACATGGTAAAATATGCTCTCCGTAAAAGTAGGAATTCCAGTAAGCATGTGTTTTACCTGCAAGATAGATTAGAATATAAATTGAAGTCGACTGCTGAGGTTCCTTTAACCACTCAGGATCCTCAGTCCTGGTAACAGCTGCCAAAAATGGTTGATCTACAAGGATCAAGAATCCTGGTCCCAACAATTGCCCCCAAATAGGATAGGTGTGAATGGGGAACAACTGTCATGTTTATCCCAAGAAAAGTGCACCGTAACCGTCGATTAAGAGTAGATGTGACCGCACCTGCCACCATATAATTGCGCCTACTAATTAGACTTAAAACACTTATATCTTCCTTCTTCATCGGATTATAAGCGTATTTCCTGCATAACCATCAGGTATCCTTCTTTCTTTCTCTATTATTTCCTTTACCTTTCTCATGCTTTCATCACAATGCCTAAAAGAAATCAGAAAGCTTCTTTTAGTTTGAGCCCTAAGGACATTGTTCCTGAACTTCAAAGCCAACAACTTCTTAAAGATCTAGTTTCCGAAATTTGCAAATTCACCAATGAGGAAATCCAAGGCATCTCCGACTGTTTCCCTAAAGGAACAGTGTTTAGAGCTTACGACCCCCGAATAAAGAGTGATTGCATTTTTTTGATTGGGTTTGCTTTCCGGCACTCCCGTTCCTTCTCGGATTTTCGTATCTGTTTCCCGATCTTACAACTACTTTATTTTCTTTCACCGGCGTCAGCTATATCCAAGCCATGCCGATGATGTGGAGGACTTTGCATACCCTTGAAAGATTGATTGCAGAGCAATATCTTGATTTCAATCTTCTAGCCCTTTCTTACCTGTATAGCCTCGTAACCCATGGCTCCAGTAGATTTCTCTTCAAAAGTAAACCCTTTCAGCCTCTACCGATCAACAAGACTACTCACAACGACCAAAGTTGGAAGAAACAGTTCTTTTTCGTTTTAAGAGACAGTATCCCAAATGGGAATTTATTACCAACTCGCTGGACCCTGAAGGGTAGGGTAGTGGATCCATTGGATAGGTGATCCTTGTCTTATTGATTACTGACTCTAAATTTGTTGCTTCTTATGTAGTGTCCAACTTCTCAGGTCTTGCTGTTGACTCTGAAGGTGTCAAGAAGGCGAAAGTGTTCTTGTCCCTGGATCCTTTCGATCGGACCTTCAAGATTTTTGGTGAAGAATCATCGACTGACTCAAGCGAGCATACAGCAAGCTCTTCAGAAACAATGTCAAGTAAGTCAGAACTACATCTAAAAAATCCAATAAAAAGGATAAAATAACTAGAGAAAGGTTAAATTCAGGAAAACTTATCTTTTTTTTATAATCTTTATGCAGGTACCCAAAAGTCAGCATCCAAGCCCTCCAGGAATCTGCTGGGTCAGTTCCGGCTAGAGGATGTCGACAGTCTCATCTCCTCCCGTTCTTCCAAGAAGAAACCCATGAAAAGCTCTAGCCTCGCACTGCCAAAGACCATGACTACCCGTTACAAGGACAGCATGAAAAGAAAAAGAGATCCTGATGTGGAGATCCACAGTGCTCAGCATGTCTTTGATCAGCTCTCAGAGGTAAGGATCCTTTATCCTTAGTCATAAATATTGATGTGTTGTAAAACACACATATTTTCCGCACCTTTTAAGTACGTTATTACATTTGATTTTATGTATTTTAACTTGTTTTATATAGGTTTTACATATTAATCTTTATCTTGCAGGCTATGGGTGAAAGAAAGAAAAAAACCGGACTTAACGAGGAGCTTACGGGCCTTTTACGCATATGATTTGAAGACGAAGCTCAAGGCCCGACCCGGTTACATATTAGAAAAATCCCAAGCCTACATTATAATATAATATACCAAAAAAAACCCGTAAGACCCCCTCATTAGTTCCGATCGGACCAGCAGCCAAGAAAAAAGAAAAGAAAAGCTAGGGTTCTAAGGTGGTGGCGGCTAGGGAAGAAAAAGAAGGAAAGAACCAAAGCTCGGGATCATTCACCATCGTTTTTCACAGCCAAGTGCAGCCCCGGAACATCTCCATATCCTTTCTTTTTAAACACTGTTCATCATCTTTATTATACTTGTTCAATTGATTAGTAGTTTTGCAATTGCTTGAGATATTGACTTGTTATTGATTATTGTTGATCATTGAATGATTGTTAAGATGATTTGTATGAGTTACATGATGTTTTTCATGAGTATTAACTGCTGTCCAAATATGATTAGAGGCTAAACTTGTCGGTTCTACCTAGGAATGATGATAATTGCAAGTGTTTGATGAGTTTTATGGATTGTTTGATTAATAGACTTTAATTGTTCTTGTAAAGTTTGATTTACACATGAAATGGTTTGTGTTTAAGGGCTGGAAATTTTGGTAGTTCATTGCTTAAACCTCTTGCGTTGGTTAATTAGTTTTGTATTGATTGATCGGTGCTCGTTTGATTCTAGACTTTGTGTTTAGGGTTTGTTTGCGGTAGGTAAAACCATAGGGTTTTGTTGCATGAATTTGTGGTTAAATTACAGCGGCTTAAAACCTTCTTAGAGATCGAGAGGTGATAAGAAGTTAGGGTTGTCTCATGGCCTTTGCATGCTAGAATAAGAATTGCGCGAGAGCGAGTTCGTTTCTTGTCCGGTTTAGGTGTTTTGAGGGACTAGTTGATCTATTTTGGTTTAAGTTGAATTGTTCCTCTATCCTTGGTTGTGTAGTATTCATTACCATTAGGGTCGAGTGTTGGTGAGACCGAGAGTCTCATGTTTGTTTCAGCTTAGGATGAGGGTTTTTCATGGTTAGCCGACTTCGCGAACTATCTTACAGACGGGTACTACCAGAAGATGCCTTACCAGCAAAAGAAGAAATTCTTTGCTGGTGTTAAGTTTTACCTTTTGGACGACCCGTATCTCTTTCGTATAGGTGATGACCAGTTAATCAGGAGGTGTGTTGATGTTAAGGAGGGATGGCAGATTCTGAGCCATTGCCATCTTGGACCGACAGGAGGTCACCACGGTGCGAGTTTGACAGCGAAGAAGGTGTTTGATTGTGGTTTTTATTGGCCTTCGATTTTTAAGGATGCGCACGCATTTGTTAGGAGTTGTGATCGTTGCCAGCGTGTCGGCAACATCTCGTCATGAAATGAAATGCCCAAGAATGCTATTCAGGTTTGTGAAGTTTTCGATGTGTGGGGCATTGATTTCATGGGACCGTTTCCATCTTTGCGTGGGAACAAGTACATACTTGTGGCTGTTGATTATGTCTCGAAGTGGGTTAAGGCCAAGGCCTTACCCACGAATGATGCCCGAGTTGTAGTCTGTTTTCTCAAGAGCCTCTTTGCTCGTTTTGGTGTCCCAAAGGCGTTGATTAGTGATAGAGGTACTCACTTCTGCAATGCCCAGACGGAGAAGGCGTTGCGACGCTATAGGGTCACCCATCGGCTTACGGCCGCCTACCACCCATAGACTAGTAGGCAAGTGGAAGTGAGTAATCGGGGGATCAAATGAATTCTTGAGAAAATGGTTGGTTCGAATCATCGGGATTAGTCCGACAAGTTGGATGATGCGTTGTGGGCCTTCCGTACAGCCTACAAAACTCCGACCGGTTCCACACCGTTTCGGATTATTTATGGGAAGGCCTGCCAACTGCCGGTAGAGTTAGAGCACCGTGCTTCATGGGCCCTACAAAGGGTCAATCTTGATATGTCCGCCGCAGAGAGCACTCGTTTCCACAAGTTGCACGAGTTAGAGGAGCTGAGGGATCACGCCTATGCATAGTCGTTTAGGTACAAGGAGTGGACGAAGGAACTGCATGATAGGAAATTGAAGGGGAACAAGCAGTTCAAGTGTGGGTATTCGGTCTTATTGTATAATTCCCAGTTGAAGTTATTCCCGGGAAAATTGAAATCCTGATGGTCGGGACCGTTCACGGTCACTGAGGTTTTCCCGTATGGTACTATTAAGATAAAGGATAAAAGCGGGAAGTTTAAGGTGAACGGTCTTAGACTGAAGCACTACATTGGTGAGCCGATGGCTGATCAGACTGTCGAGGTATTCTACATTGACTCGCTCTCCGATACGTAGACGCGCTGGATGCATCGCTCGGGAGACTGCCCGAGTTGTAGAGTTTGTATTTCTGTTATTTGTCTGTGCTATCTATTTTATTTGTTTTTGTCTATTTCAGGATGTTCCAAAATGAAACCGATCGTACTCAATCTTCATTCGAGTCGGTCGATTTGAGGGGTGTTCTATTATTAACATGAAAAAAAAAATTTATAAAAACCAAAAACACAAAAATACGTTTATTTCTTTATATTTTTGTTTTCCGTTTTGTACGTTGCTACATGCGAGCGATTTTGAGTTTTGCAGGTTGTATTATGCGTATGGTAGCTATGATGGCGTTTTGGAACAGGTTCTCCCGAGGTTGCGGCCGCGAATGAAATGATATACGGTCTCTTGGTTGCTTCTCAGCTATTGAAGACTCTACACACAAACCAAGGGAGTAGCCCGTTCTTTGTTTTAGCCTTGTATACTATATTTTTATTATCTGTTTTATTTTTATTTTATTTTATTTCTTTTCCTTGTTCTCATCGAGGACGATTTCGTTCTAAGTGTGGGGATGAGATTTATTTTACTTAGTTGCAGAAAAATTTTGAAAAAAAATATAATAAAAAAAATAAATAAATAAAAAAATTAAAAATTAAAAAAAAGTTATCCCTTGAAACTTGTTTCTCCACGTTAAACAGGAAATGATATTATTACTGAGTCGTGTTTGTTTTATAACTTCTTGGTGCTTTTATATATATATACATATATATAAATATATATATAATAAATAAGAACAGTACCTATTAGACCCGCACGTAATGTTTGGTAACCGAACAGTTTTGACCCGGTAATCGATGTGCTGGTAAGCTCAGCCTCCGAGAATGAAAGGGCGGTTTGGTTGGTGACCTAATTGAACCTTTTAAATGGCCTGACTTTAGTGGGAAACATCTTAGAGTGTTATTTGTTTAACTAAGCCCGTAAAAGGACTTGAATGAAAAGCCGGGTTATAATCAAGCCTCGAGTCATATGATTAACTTTATATAAAAACCTAATTTTTGTATACGTACTTATATGTATAATCTTATGTATGCGTATCTATTCCTGCAAATAGTAGAAGACAGTTTTGCTCGGCCCTTTGTTGCGCGGTGGCGCAGACGTGAGCCTTGATGCAGTCTGTATTATCGTCCAACATGATGAATTTTTTTCAAAAAAAAAAAAAAATGCAAAAAGCCAAAAAGGCAATTCAAAAAGCCAAAAGGCAGAAAAAAAAATATTCAAATCAAAACCACCATGAAGGAAACTGTCGGTCGATCAAGGACCAAGCTAGAGTTTATAGGTTGTATATGAGTTGAAAATGTTTTGATCATGTGGCAATAGGTTTAAGTCAAATTGGGGTGGCCCGGCCCAGTAAAACCATATTGGAACGTGGTGAAGTGGCAGCAAGGCTTTCAAGTGTGGGTCCCGCTTAGTCATACAAACTAATAAAATTGTCATGCCTTATTTGCCTCGGTAAGTATTAGGGGCATGGGTTTAAGTGGATAGCAATACCGGGAATCGACCTGATCTAACTTATTAGGTGAAAGTTGGATGAAATATTTGGGTAAAGGGTCACTTGTTCTAATACTTTAAAAAGAAAATAATAATAATAATAATAACAATAATAATAATAATAAATAAATAAATAAATAAATAAAACCAAGAGTGGTGGGTTAAACTCGGTTATGATCCAATGTAGAACTCTTTTTCAGGGACGAAAAAGTCTTAAATGTGGGGATATTTGATGTGTTGTAAAACACACGCATTTTTCGCACCTTTTATCTACGTTATTATATTAGATTTTATGTATTTTAACCTGTTTTATATAGGTTTTACATATTAATATTTATCTTGTAGGCTATGGGTGAAACAAAGAAAAAACCGGACTTAACGAGGAGCTTACGGGTCCTTTACGCATATGATTTGATGACAAAGCTCAAGGCCCGGCCTGGTTACATATTGGAAAAGCCCAAGCCTACATTATAATATAATATACAAAAGACCCCCTCATTAGTTCCGATCGAACCAGCAGCCAAGAAAAAAGAAAAGAAAAGCTAGGGTTCTAAGGTGGTGGCGGCTAGCGAAGAAGAAGAAGGCAAGAACCAAAGCTCGGGATGATTCACCATCGTTTTTCACAGCCAAGTGCAGCCCTGGAACATCTCCATATCCTTTCTTTTTAAACACTATTCATCATCTTTATTATACTTGTTAACTTGATTAGTAGTTTCGCAGTTGCTTGAGATATTGACTTGTTATTGATTATTGTTGATCATTGAATGATTGTTAAGATGATTTCTATGAGTTACATGATGTTTTTCATGAGTATTAACTGCTGCCCAAATATGATTAGAGGCTAAACTTGTCGGTTCTACCTAGGAATGATGATAATTGCAAGTGTTTGATGAGTTTTATGGATTGTTTGATTAATAGACTTTAATTGTTCTTGTAAAGTTTGATTTAGACATAAAATAGGTTGTGTTTAAGGGTGGGAAATTTTGGTAATTCATTGCGTAAACCTCTTGCGTTGGTTGATTAGTTTTGTATTGATTGATCTGTGCTTGTTTAATTCTAGACTTTGTGTTTAGGGTTTCTTTGTGGTAGGTACAACCGTAGGGTTTTGTTGCGTGAATTTGTGGTTAAAGTACAGCGGTTAGACACCTTCTTAGAGACCGAGGTGATAAGAAGTTAGGGTTGTCTCATGGCCTTTGCATGCTAGAATAAGAATTGCGCGAGAGCGAGTTCGTTTCTTGTCCGGTTTAGGTGTTTTGAGCGACTAGTTGATCTATTTTGGTTTAAGTTGAATTGTTCCTCTATCCTTGGTTGTGTAGTATTCATTACCATTAGGGTCAAGTGTTGGTGTGACCAAGAGGTGAGTCAACATCAGAACACGTTAACAATTGTTTCCCGGTTTGGTCGTTTTAGCCGATTAAGAGTAATTAGGGTTTGTTGAGTGAGACCGAGAGGTGATCCAGTGAGCCTGAGCGATCCTTTGTCATGTCATATTTAGGAAACGGTGTCTAGATATCATCCAATCCATTTTCTTGTTAGACCTACAGTTTGATTCAAACCTAGATAGACGTTTTTCTCCATCCTAAGTTAACACAGTTAGTTTATCGTTAAGTTTTCTATTTTTGTTAACTTTTGTCAGTCAGTCCAGTTAGTCCAGTTAAGTCATTAAAAATCAAAAATCAATTAAATATTATTCTTAGGTAGGTCTTGTCTAGGGTTAGTGATCGTTATCGTTCTTACATGTCCTTGTGTTCGATACTCGGACTTCCTAGGTCTATACTACTTGCGATTGGTACACTTGCCGGTTGTGTGTGGTTTTAAGATTTTCGTTTTAAATTTAAAGCTTAGTTGTGAGGGTCATTCTTTTAGACATATCTGACGCACATCAAGTTTTTGTCGCCGTTGCCGGGGACACGGTTTTAAGCGTTTTGAGAGTGACTCGAGTAGGACTTACCTTGTGTGCTACTTGTAATTATTTTTGGTTTGTTTATTTGTTAGGATAGTTTGGCTTCTTTTATAGATTTCTACAGTTGTATGCGACATACTCGATCTCGTGGACCACCTGACACTTAATCATTTCCCGAGCCTGAGAGAGAGTTTCATGAGAGATTTCGCACCGCTTCACCATCATCTACTTCATCATCCGTTGGTAGTTTATCCTCTTCTCCAGCGGTTTCCAACTTTGACGTTAGGGATAGGATCATGGGCGACAATCCACCACCGAGAAGGACAGTTGCAGACCGGGCCCGATCGGCCAATGCTGGCGCGAGATCCAGCATCGCACCACCCGCCATTGCAGTTAACACGAGCTGGCAGATTCCATCAAACATCCTGAATACCATTTCTCATTTTGCTTAGTTTCACGGGTTACTTCACGAGAACCCGCATTCCCATCACACTCGTATCGCGCTTATTTGTGACACTTTCCATCTTGCCTGCGCATCCAAAGACGCTGTGAAACTCCGCATTTTTCCATTCTCGCTCATTGATCATGCGAGTTTGTGGCTCGAGTCCCTCCCACAGGGCTCCATAGCTACTTGGGCTGCCATGCAGACCTAATTTCTTGAGAAATACGATCCTCCGGCTAAGGACGCTCGTTTGCGTAACAAGATTCATTCTTTCCAGATTGAGGACACCGAGAGTTTCTACGAGGCGTGGGAGCATTTTAAAAATCTATTAGCGTTGTGCCCAAACCTCGGCTTGCAAGATTGGGCGGTTGTCGAGAAGTTTTATAATGGAGTGATGTACGCGACGCTGAATATGCTCTACACGGCGTCGGGAGGAAATCTGTTGGCGACGAAGGACCCGGATGAGTGCATCGCTTTGTTTAACGGGTTAGCTATGAGTGGATACAAGTGACCACCCGCCAGAGGTGGTAAGACCGTCGATTCCATATCACGCGGCATGCATTCGGTGGACACGAACACCGCTCTTAGAACACAGGTCGAGGCATTGGCGAAGATTGTGAAGGACTTGCAGACGAAGAGCAAGTTGTGCGAGATTTTCTGAGGAGGGCATGACACCATTCAGTGCCCAGTCAGTTCGCAGGAGGAGGTTGTAGACTATATAGGAAATCCAAACCGAAATCAAAATTCTTTCAATTCTTATAACTTGGGAGGGAGAGGCAATCAGAACTCCAATTGAGGGAGCGGCAATCAGTCTGGTTTTCAGTAGCGTCAGAGTCTGTTTCAGGATGCGGGTGAAGGGGCGAGCAGTGGGGAGAAGAAGCCCACTTTAGAGGAGATGATAGCGCAGCAGACGCAGATGTTGTCACAGCTTATGACACGAGAGGATTCCCGAAATAAGGAGACCCAGGAGAAGTTTCGGAAGCACGAACAGTTCATGAGGAATCAGGGAGCGTGGATTCAGAGTCTCGAGCGGCAGATGGGAGAGATAGCTAGTCAGTTGAACGAGAGGCCGCAGGGTACGCTACCGAGTAACACCGAGCAAAACCCGAAGAGATTTGCGAAAGCTCTGACGACGAGGAGCGGTGCATAGGTACGAGATGAGCTCGTGATTCAGGAGAGGTCTAGAGGGAGAGTAGTCGAGGAGCCTGCAGTTGTTGATAGAGAGGAGCAGGTGGATGAGGATATTCAGATGGAGTCTCTGCCGGCTAGGTGCATCAGAGGAGTAGCCCAGGGAGTTCAGCATAGGCCGAGAGACAGCAGTTACCGACTGAGCCACCGAGAGTCTACAAACCTAGAGTGCCATACCCCGGGAGACTCCGCAGAGATAGAGATGAGGAGCAGAACTCCAAATTCCTTGATCTTTTGAAGCAACTTCACCTTAATATTCCATTCCTTGGGGCATTCACCCAAATGCCGAAACATGCGAAGTTCCTTAAGGATATTCTCTCGAATAAGGAGAATTTAGCTGAGGTAGCTCCCATCCCTTTGAGTGCTAGTTGTTCTGCTGTCTTACAGAGGAAGTTACCAAAGAAGATGGTCGATCCAGGGAGTTTCACGATTCCCTGCATCTTGAGTGATGATATGGTTATTCATGCGCTGGCCGATCTCGGTGCCAGCATTAATCTCATGCCGTATTCTATGTATCGTAAGCTGGGTCTAGGCGAACCGAGGCCTACCAGGATGAGTATCCAGCTTGCTGATCGTTCTGTGAAATACCCTCGAGGGGTGGTCGAGAACATGCTTGTTCGTGTCGACAAGTTCATCTTCCTGGTGGATTTTGTCATTCTGGACATGAACGATGATGATAGTGTACCGCTTATTTTAGGCCGACCATTCCTTGCCACTGCACAGGCATTGATCATCGTCTGCGAGGGTAAGTTGATTTTGAGAGTTGGGGATGAGAACGTCACTTTTGACGTTCGACAGTCACTTAAACACCCCAAGTCTGCTGATGACTCCTTGTACTTTATCGATACCATCATGAAGCATGCTGGGGAGTTTTTCAGTGAGATCTGTGGAGGATCTGCCTCCGACACTCAGATTCTCGATAGGGACATTCCGGAGATTGAGATGGTTGCCATGACCGATCAGTCAACAGAAGATGACACCAGTTACATACCCCTGAGTCTGAAGTGTCTGCTGGGATCATACGTGACGATCTGATGGACCGACCTTCTGTCGAGAGCCCCCCTCTTTCCTTAGAGCTTAAGGATTTGCCCGCCCATTTGGAGTACACATTTTTGGACGAGGAGAGGAAGTTGCCGGTTATTATTGCATCTGCGTTGACAGAGGTCGAGAGAGAGAAGTTGCATTGCATGGAAGATTATCGACATTAAGGGTATCAACCCTTCGTTTTGCACTCATAAAATCCTCATGGAGGATAATTTTAGGACTGTCGTTCAGCCGCAGCGGCGGCTTAATCCGAAGATGTAGGAGGTCGTGAAGAAGGAGATTATCAAACTCCTTGATGCGGGGATCATCTTCCCCATTTCTGATAGTTCGCGGGTTAGTCCAGTCCAAGTGGTTCCTAAAAAGGGTGGCATGACTGTCGTCACCAATGAGAAGAATGAGCTCATTCCCACTAGGAATATGACCGGTTGGAGAGTCTGCATTGATTACCGCAGACTAAATGATGCCACGAGGAAAGACCACTTTCCTTTACCTTTCATTGATCAGATGTTGGAGCGTCTAGCAGGTCATCAGTACTACTGCTTCTTGGATGGTTTCTCCTGGTACTTTCAGATTCCGATTGCCCCCGATGACCAGGAGAAAACCACGTTTACCTGCCCATACGGCACGTTTGCCTATAGACGTAACTGTGTAACGCTCCAGCCACATTTCAGAGGTGCATGGGGGCTATCTTTCATGACATGATCGAGGACTCTATGAGGTATTCATGTACGATTTTTCTGTGTTTGGGCGCTCCTTTGATCATTGTCTCTCCAACCTTGAGAGGATGTTGGCCCGATGCGTTGACACCAACCTAGTCCTTAACTGGGAGAATTTGGGGCTTCGTATTTCGAGTGCGGGAATAGAGGTCGACCGTGCGAAGGTCGACACCATTTCTAATCTTCCCCCACCCACTTCTGTGAGATCCATCCGGAGTTTCTTGGGTCACGCCGGGTTCTACTGTCGGTTCATTAAAGATTTTTCTAAGATCGCGAGACCCATGACCAAACTTCTGGAGAAGGATGCCCCATTTGTGTTTTCTGAGCAGTGTATCGAGGCGTTTGATCTTTTAAAAGACAAACTCGTTAACGCCCTGATCATGATTGCTCCCGACTGGTCGCTTCCTTTTGAGTTGATGTGTGATTCGAGCGACTTCGCAGTCGGAGCGGTTTTTGGACAGCGGAAGGATAAGCACTTCCATCCGATTTACTATGTTAGACCTTGAATGGTGCACAGGAGAGTTACACCACCACCAAGAAAGAGCTTTTAGCTGTGGTGTTTGCATGCGATAAATTCAGGTCCTATCTAGATCTGTCCAAGATGATTGTGTACACGGATCATTCTGCCATTCGTTATCTCTTTAGCAAACAGGATGGTAAGCCGCGTATTATCCGATGGATCCTGTTTCTTCAAGAGTTTGATATTGAAATCCATGATAGAAAGGGGGCCGATAATGTGGCGGCCGGTCATCTTTCGCGTCTTGAGGGAGCTGAGTTAGGAGAGCCAGGGGTCAGAATTAATGACCATTCCCCAACAGAGAGTCTCATGTTTGTTTCAGCTAAGGATGAGGGTTTTCCATGGTTAGCCGACTTCGCGAACTATCTTGCAGACGGGTACTACCAGAAGATGCCTTACCAGAAAAAGAAGAAATTCTTAGCTGATGTTAAGTTTTACCTTTGGGACGACCCGTATCTCTTTCGTATAGGTGCTGACCAGTTAATCAGGAGGTGTGTTGATGTTAAGGAGGGATGGCAGATTCTGAGCCATTGCCATGTTGGACCGACAGGAGGTCACCACGGTGCGAGTTTGACAGCGAAGAAGGTGTTTGATTGTGGTTTTTATTGGCCTTCGATTTTTAAGGATGCGCACGCATTTGTTAGGAGTTGTAATCGTTGCCAGCGTGTCAACAACCTCTCGTCACGAAATGAAATGCCCAAGAATGCTATTCAGGTTTGTGAGGTTTTCGTTGTGTGGGGCATTGATTTTGTGAGAACCGAGCCCCGGTGAGGAAGCGTGAATAATAGTCGTTACAAACGGTGGAGCTCGGATCTGAGCAAGGATCGAATCGTATACGCTCTTGAAAGAGGGTTTTGGACGGATGAGTGGTGTTCGGGAGAGAGCCTGAATCGATTACAATGAACAATAGACTGGATGAACAAACATATGCAATCGATTCACAAAGATAAAGAGGTGGCAGTATGATTTTATTAACCAAAAGATTGTCATAACAAAGCACTCATACATACACACATACATACAATAAAGATCAGCCACCTCCAGGAGAGCTCATCCTGGAGGCGGCGGCTCTCTCAAAGAGATAAACCCTAGATCTCACACAATACACAATACACTCATGCTAGACAAATTAACAAATACATCTATTTATACTAGTCTAGCATGTCTTGGTCTTCAAGACATCCACCCTTGGTTGAGACCAAAAATACTAATTATTTTTCACCCATAATAATAATAATTCGATGCGTCAGTCTAAAATATAAGTCCCAACAATCTCCCCCTTAGACCGATGCCATCGAATTTTCTTCCATGACCACCTTAAAAACTCGTTGTCTTCCGTTGAACTTCTCCCCCTCACGTTAAGCTTCTCCTTTTGTTCATTTCGAATCATATCTCTTATATCACATTTGGATATAGTTGTATGGGCATATGAACGAGGCTTTGAACTTCAAAGATCAACTTCTAGTAGCAAGGTCATCACAAAAAGAAATAAACTCAATGTGATCATCAAATAATCTTCCATTCTTCAAACTTGTTTCTTTCCTTGTAAATCATCTTCAAACCATTCCCTGAATCAAGATAGCATTCAAGTCAACCATAACCCGTTCTTGATTGTCAAGTGACTGTTTTCATAGGAGGTTAAACTCTACTGATCATCCGTTCACCATGTTACTAGTGATGACTCTATCTTCTCAACCGTACTAGGAAATCTGAAAACTCACAAACATTGAAACATCTCTAAAGAATCTTGGATTATCGATCTTGATCAACTTTTCCTTAACTTGAGTTTTTTCACTTGATTTGAAGCAAGCAATTTGCAATGAAATTCAAGAATTTTTACTCCCTCAATTTCGTTGCAATTGTCTTTGAAAATTGTATCTTCAAATCAAGTATGGGTGAAACAACCTTGACCATCCATATCAAGATCGTTGATTCTGTAATAAACAAAAATAAACAAAACATTATGTTGGTTGACATTCATAAGGGATAAAATCCGTAAGCTTGGTCAACACTTGTTCTTGTAAAGCTCTTTGATGAAGTTTGTGAAAAATTGATAAGGCTTTGATTTCCTTTTGCTTGTTGATGATTAGGTAAAATTTACCAAAATACCCTTGGTATATATCTTCCACATAGCTCAGCTTGGTCAAACGGTCAACGGCACCAAAAATCTCAAGTGTAATTCATTCACGAGCATGGATTATCGGTTCACGAGCACACAAGTCCTTTAAATCCCTTCACAAGCACACTCATAATTTTTTTTTAAATCGATCGTGCTCAATTTTTTTTTTTGCTCGAGCATGGACCTTGCTCGAGAAAATACTTAGTCTTTTTCTCACATCGAGCATGCTGGATGGCTTGCTCGAGGCCCTTGCTCGAGAAAATACTTAGTGTTTTTCTGTGTCGAGCATGCTGGAGAGCATGCTCGAGGGCTTGCTCGAGGCCCTTGCTCGAGAAAACACTGGTATTTTTCTGTCGTTACTCGAGCATGCTCCTGTCTTTACTCGAGCATGCTCGAGACCTTGCTCGAAATACTTAGTCTTTCATCAAGCATGCTCAAGACCATGCTCGAGACCTTGCTCGAATTACTTGGTCTTTCATCAAGCATGCTCAAGACCATGCTCCTTCTCTCTTTTCCTGAGCATGCTCAAAAGCAAAAGTGTGCTCGAAAACACTTGTATTTTTCTTCTCTTTTCATGGGCATGCTCAGGAGCCAAAGTGTGCTCGAAGAAGGTTTTTCTTCTATTTTCTTCTTTTTTCTTCTCTTTTCATGGGCATGCTCAGGAGCCAAAAGATAGATTTTGAGATAAACCAGGATGAGCTCGGGGTTCATGTGCTCGAATCCAAACTGTGCTCGATATAAGATATGCTCGAGATAAGCTGTGCTCGAAGCAACACTTAGTCATTTTACATACTCGAGACCATTCTTATCAAGCTCGAGACATCCAGACTTCTTTTCTGCATCATCAATCAATGATTTTCCAATACAGAACCTGCTTAAATATTCCCATTGCATCTTCCATCTGCTGCTACAAACAATGATTAGATTGCTCCTAGTACCTGTTCATTCTTGACTTCTACATATCAGATTGTACCAGCAGCAATGTTCTTCAATATTCCCTTTACTGTTCAAGCAGCACACTCATATCAGAACAATTTCAAGCACATAAAACCCTAATTTTCAGATCAAGAACCAAGCTTCTTCATCTAAAATTAATCGCTGTAGCAATATCCCAATCATCTCAATATCAACCATCTATCTTCAATCTATCAACAGCCGTTACAAATCTGAAAATCATCTTCAATAACAGGTTTGCCCCAAAACGAGCTAAAAACACTGTTACATCAGATCTGGACCGATATGACCAATTAAACATGAAATTGATGTTGAATCTCCGAACGAGTCATCAACCCAAACATCAATCCATATAAATTTTACCCAAATCATCAAATAATTTCAAAACCCTAAAAGTTTTTCAACAAACCTCAACGGCTTAACGTCCATGGTGGATTCAAGAGCGAGGTGAATCAGATTCAGCGGTTAGTCTGAACGAATCGGCGACTTGCTCTGATACCAATTGTGAGAACCAAGCCCCGGTGCGGAAGCGTGAATAATGATCGTTATTATCGGTGGAGCTCGGATCTGAGCAAGGATCGAATCGTATTTGCTCTTGAAAGGGGGTTTTGGACGGATGAGTGGTGTTCGGGAGAGAGCCTGAATCGATTACAATGAACAATAGACTGGATGAACAAACATATGCAATCGATTCACAAAGATAAAGAGGTGGCAGTATGATTTTATTAACCAAAAGATTGTCATAACAAAGCACTTATACATACACACATACAAACAATAAAGATCAGCCACCTCCAGGAGAGCTCATCCTGGAGGCGGCGGCTCTCTCAAAGAGATAAACCCTAGATCTCACACAATACACAATACACTCATGCTAGACAAATTAACAAATACATCTATTTATACTAGTCTAGCATGTCTTGGTCTTCAAGCCATCCACCCTTGGTTGAGACCAAAAATACTTATTATTTTTCACCCATAATAATAATAATTCGATGCGTCGGTCTAAAATATAAGTCCCAACAGATTTCATGGGACCGTTTCCATCTTTATGTGGGAACAAGTACATACTTGTGGCTGTTGATTATGTCTCGAAGTGGGTTGAGGCCAAGGCCTTACCCACGAATGATGCCCGAGTTGTAGTCCGTTTTCTCAAGAGCCTCTTTGCTCGTTTTGGTGTCCCGAAGGCGTTGATTAGTGATAGAGGTACTCACTTCTGCAATGCGCAGATGGAGAAGGCGTTGCGACGCTATGGGGTCACCCATAGGCTTGCAACCGCCTACCACCCACAGATTAGTAGGCAGGTGGAAGTGAGTAATCGGGGGATCAAATGTATTCTTTAGAAAACGGCTGGTTCGAATCATCGGGATTGGTCCGACAAGTTGGATGATGCGTGGTGGGCCTTCCGTACAGCCTACAAAACTCCGACCGGTTCCACACTGTTTCGGATGATTTTAGGGAAGGCCTGCTACCTGCCGGTTGAGTTGGAGCACCGTGCTTCATGGGCCCTATAGAGGGTCAATCTTGATATGTCTGCCGTAGAGAGCACTCATTTCCACAAGTTGCACGAGTTAGAGGAGCTGAGGGATCATGCCTATGCACAGTCGTTTAGGTACAAGGAGCGGACGAAGGAACTGCACGATAGGAAATTGAAGGGGAACAAGCAGTTCAAGTGTGGGGATTCGGTCTTATTGTATAATTCCCGGTTGAGGTTATTCCTAGGAAAATTGAAATCCTGATGATCGGGACCGTTCACGGTCACTGAGGTTTTCCCGTATGGTACTATTGAGATAGAGGATAAAAGCGGGAAGTTTAAGGTGAACGGTCATAAACTGAAGCACTACATTGGCAAGCCGATGGCTGATCAGACTGTCGAGGTATTCTTCCTTGACTCGCTCTCCGAGACGTAGACGCGCTGGATGCATCACTCGGTAGACTGCCCGAGTTGTAGAGTTTGTAATTCTGTTATTTGTCAGTGCTATCAGTTTTATTTGTTTTTGTCTATTTCAGGATGTTCCAAAATGAAACCGCTCGTACTCAATCTCCATTTCTAGTCGGTCGATTTAAGGGGTGTTCTATTATTAACATGAAAAAAAATATATATAAAAACCAAAAACACAAAAATACGTTTATTTCTTTATATTTTTGTTTTCCGTTTTGTACGTCACTACATGCGAGCGATTTTGAGTTTTGTAGGTTGTATTATGCGTATGGTAGCTACGATGGCGTTTTGGAACAGGTGCTCCCAAGATTGTGGCCGCGAATGAAATGCTATACGGTGGCTTGGTTGCTTCTCAGCTATTGAAGACTCTACACACAAAACAAGGGAGTAACCCGTTCTTTGTTTTAGCCTTGTATACTATATTTTTATTATCTGTTTTATTTTTATTTTATTTTATTTCTTTTCCTTGTTCTCATCGAGGACGATTTCGTTCTATGTGTGGGGATGGGATTTATTTTACTTAGTTGTAGAAAAATTTTGAAAAAAAAAATATAGTAAAAAAAAAAAAAAAATAAATAAATTAAAAAAAATTGAAAATTAAAAAAAAAAATTGTCCCTTGAAACTTGTTTTCTCCATGTTAAATAGGAAATGATATTATTACTGAGTCGTGTTTGTTTTATAACTTCTTGGTGCTTATATATATATATATATATATATATATATAATAAATAAGAACAGTACCTATTAGACCCACACATAATGCTTGGTAACCGAACAGTTTAGACCCAGTAATCGATGTGCTGGTAGGCTCAGCCTCCGAGAATGAAAGGGCAGTTTGGTTGTTGACCTAATTGAACCTTTTAAATGGCCTGACTTTAATGGGAAACATCTTAGAGTGTTGTTTGTTTAACTAAGCCCGAAAAAGGACTGGAATGAAAAGCCGGGTTATAATCAAGCCTCGAGTCATATGATCACCTTTATATAAAAACCTAATTTTTGTATATGTACTTACATGTATAATCTTATCTATACGTATCTATTCCTGCAAATAGCAGAAGACAGTTTTGCTCGGCCCTTTGTTGCGCGGTGGCGCAGACGTGAGCCTTGATGCAGTCTGTATTATCGTCAAACATGGTGCATTTTTTTCAAAAAAAAAAAATGCAAAAAGCTAAAAAGGCAATGTAAAAAGCCAAAAGGCAATGCAAAACGGCCAAAAGGCAGAAAAAAAATATTCAAATCAAAACCACCATGAAGGAAACTGTCGGTCGATCAAGGACCAAGCTAGAGTTTATAGGTTGTATATGAGTTGAAAATGTTTTGATCATGTGGCAATAGGTTTAAGTCAAATTGGGGTGGCCCGGCCCAGTAAAACTATACTGGAACGTGGTGAAGTGGCAGCAAGGCTTTCAAGTGTGGGTCCCGCTTAGTCATACAAACTAATAAAATTGTCATGCCTTATTTGCCTCGGTAAGTATTAGGGGCATGGGTTTAAGTGGATAGCAATACCGGGAATCGACCTGATCTAAATTATTAGGTGGAAGTTGGATGAAATATCTGCGTAAAGGGTCACTTGTTCTAATCCATTAAAAAGAAAATAATAATAATAATAATAATAATAATAATAATAATAATAATAATAATAATAATAATAATAATAATAATAATAATAATAATAATAATAATAATAATAAATAAATAAAACCAAGAGTGGTGGGTTAAAATCGGTTATGATCCAGTGTAGAACTCTTTTTTAGGGACGAAAAAGTCTTAAGTGTGGGGATATTTGATGTGTTGTAAAACACACGTATTTTCCGCACCTTTTATCTACGTTATTATATTAGATTTTATGTATTTTAACCTGTTTTATATAGGTTTTACATATTAATATTTATCTTGTAGGTGATGTGTTGTAAAACACTCGTATTTTCCGCACGTTTTATCTACGTATTATATCATATTTTATATGTTTTAACTCGTTTTAGATAGGTTTTATATACATTTATTAATCTTGTAGGTTTTGGGTGAAAGAAAGAAGAAAACCGGGACTTTTCAAGCATTTTACGAGCCTTTTTACGCATACAAGTTCAAGACAAAGCTCAAGGCCTGACCCGTATGCATCATGGAGGCCCAAGACCATATTATATTATAACATAAAAAAAATAAATAAAAAACCCTAGGCACACAGTAGGTTCCGATCGGGATTTCCAGCAGAAAGAAAAAAAGTTTTGTGGAGCTAGGGTTGGAGCTTGTGGCGGCTAGGGAAGGAAGAAGAAGGCAAGGACAAGTCTCGGGATCATTCACCATCAATTTTACAGCCAAGGAGCAGCCCGGAATCACTCAATATCCTTCCATCTTTTACATTGTTCATCATATTATTTTACTTGTTCAATTGACTACATAGTTTTGCAATTGTGTTAGAGATTGACTTGTTTATGATTATTATTGATTGTTGGATGATTGTTAAGATGTTTGGTATGAGTTTAATGATGTGTTTATTAATTGTTCATGGCTGTCCAAATAATATGAGAGGCTAATCTTGCTAGTTCTACATAGGAAAGATGAAAATTGTTAGTGTTTGATAGGTTTTATGGATTGTTTGATTAATAGACTTGAATTGCTATTGTAAAGTTTGATTTAGACATGAAATAGGTTGTGTTTAAGGGCTGGAAATTTTGGTGATTCATTGCATAAACCCTGTGTGTTGATTGATTAGTTTTGTATTGATTGATCGGTGCATTGTTTGATTCTAGACTTTGTGTTTAGGGTTTGTTTGCGGTAGGAACAACCGTAGGGTTTTGTTGTGTTATTATTTGGATTAAGTACAGCGGTTAAACACCTTCTTTGAGACCGAGAGGTGATAGGAAGTTAGGGTTGTCTCATTACCTTTGCATGCTAGAATAAGGATTGCGCGAGAGCGAGTTCGTTTCTTGTCAGGTTTAGGTGTTTTGAGCGACTAGTTGATCTATTTTGGTTTAAGTTGAATTGTTCCTCTATCCTTGGTTGTGTAGTATTCATTTCCATTAGGATCGAGTGTTGGTGAGACCGAGAGGTGATCTAGCATTAGAACACGTTAGCAATTGTTTCCCTGTTTGGTCGTTTTAGGCGATTTTGAGTAGTTTAGGCTTGTTGTGTGAGACCGAGAGGTAATCCAGTGAGCCCGAGCGATCCTTAGTCGTGTCATCTTTAGGGACCGGTGTCTAGATATCATTCAATCCATTAGCTTGTTAGGCCTACAATTTGATTCAGACCTAGGTAGACGTTTTCTCCATCCTAAGTTAACACAGTTAGTTTTCCGTTAAGATTTCTATTTTTGGTAAGTTTTGTCAGTCAGTCTAGTTAGTTCAGTTAAGTAATTAAAACTCAAAAATCAATATAATTATTATTCTAAGGTAGGTCTTGTCTAGGGTTAGTGATCTTTAGCGTTCTGACGTGTCCACGTGTTCGATACTCGGACTTCCTAAGTCTATACTACTTGCGATCGGTACACTTGCCGGTTGTGTGTGGTTTTAGGATTTTCGTTTTAATATTAAAGCTTAGTTGTGAGGGTCATATTTATAGGGTTATTAGACACACATCAAGTTTTTGGTGCCGTTGCCGGGGAGATGGTTTTAGGCGTTTTGAGAGCAATCTGAGTTAGGACTTATCTTTTGTGCTACTTTGTAATTATTTTTGTTTTATTTTGCTTATTTGTTAGAATAGTTTAGATAATCTTATTTCTAATTATAGTATTTATGCGACAGACTCGATCTCGTGGACCACCCGACACTGAAGCATTTCCCGAGCCAGAGAGAGAGAGTTTCGTGAGAGACATCGTCCCTTTTCACCCTCGTCCACTTCTTCATCCGTTGACCCCGAAGATAGGGATAGGATCATGGGTGACATTCCACCACCGAGGAGGACAGTTGTGGACCGGGCCCGACCGGCCAATGCTGGCGCGAGATCCAGTATCGCACCACCCGCCATTGGAGTTGCGACGAACTGGCAGATCCCGTAAAACATTCTAAATACCATTGCTCATTCTGCTCAGTTTCACGGGTTGCTTCATGAGAACCCGCACTCTCATCTCATTCGCATCGTGCGTATTTGCGACACTTTCCATCTTGCGGGCGTTTCCGAAGACGCCGTTAAGCTTTGCGTCTTTCTATTTTCTCTTGTTGATCAAGCGAGTCTGTGGCTCGAATCCCTCCCACAGGGCTCTATAGCTACCTGGGCTACTATGCAGACCCAATTTTTGAAAAATACGATCCTCCGGCTAAATCCGCTCGTCTGTGTAACCAGATACATTCTTTCCAGATGGAGGACACAGAGAGTTTTTACGAGACCTGGGAGCGGTTCAAGAATCTATCTGCGTTTTACCCCAACCACGGCTTGCAAGATTGGGCGGTCGTCGAAAAGTTCTATAATGGAGTGACGTACGCGACGCAGAGTATGCTCGACACGACGGCGGGAGGAAATCTGTTAACAACCAAGGACCCTGATGAGTGTATCGCCTTATTCAATGGGCTAGCTATGAGTGGGTACGAGAGACCACCCGCCAGAGAAGGTAAGACCGTCGATTCCATCTCACGAGGCATGCATTCGGTAGACACCACCACCGCACTGACGGCACAGGTCGAGGCATTGGCGAAGCTGGTAAAGGACATGCAGACGAAGAGTAAGTTGTGTGAGATCTACAGAGGGGGGCATGATACCGTTCAGTGCCCAGTCAGTTCCCAAGAGGAGGCCGTAGACTTCGTAGGAAATCCAAACCGAAATCCAAATTCTTTCAATTCGTATAATTCAGGATGGAGGGGAAATCAGAACTCTAACTGGAGGAGCGGCAACCAGTCCGGTTTTCAGCAGCGTTAGAGCCTATTTCAGGATGCCGGTGAGGGAGCGAGCAGTGGGGAGAAGAAGCCCACTTTGGAGGAGATGATGTTGCAGCTTTTGACGCGTGAGGATTCCCGACACAAGGAGACACAGGAGAAGCTTCGAGAGCACAAGCAATTCATGAGGAATAAAGGAGCGTCGATTCAAAGTCTCGAGCGGAAGATGGGAGAGATAGCGAGTAGGTTGAATGAGAGGCCGCAGGATTCACTACCGAGTAACACCGAGCAGAACCCGAAGGGATTCGCTAAAGCTGTGACAACGAGGAGCAGTGTAGGAGCACGAGAGGAGCCCGGGATTCAGCAGAGAGGAGTCATCGAGGAGCCTGTAGTAGTTGTGGAGGAGCAGGTGGATGAGGAGATTCAGATGGAGTCTCCACCGGCCCAAGTGCATCAGAGAAGCAACCCAGGGAGTTCAGCATAGGCCGAGAGACAGCAGCTACCGATCGAGCCGCCGAGAGTCTACAAGCCCATAGTACCATACCCCGGAAGACTCCGCCGAGACAGAGATGAGGAGCAGAGTTCCAAATTTCTAGACCTTTTGAAGCAGCTTCACCTTAACATTCCATTCCTTAAGGCACTGACTCAGATGCCTAAACACGCGAAGTTCCTCAAGGATATCCTTTCGAATAAGGAGAAGCTTGCTGAGGTTGCTTCCATCCCATTGAGTGCTAGCTGTTCTGCTGTCTTACAATGGAAATTACCAGAAAAGAGGGCCGATCCAGGGAGTTTCACGATTCCCTGCATCTTGAGTGATGATATGGTTATTCATGCGCTAGCCGATCTCGGTGCCAGCATTAATCTCATGCCGTATTCTGTGTATCGCAAGCTGGGTCTAGGCGAACCGAGGCCTACCAGGATGAGTATCCAGCTTGCTGATCGTTCTGTGAAATACCCTCGAGGGGTGGTCGAGAACATGCTGGTTCATGTCGACAAGTTCATCTTCCCAGTGGACTTTGTCATTCTGGACATGAACGATGATGATAGCGTACTGCTTATTTTAGGCCGACCATTCCTTGCCACTGCACAGGCGTTGATCGACGTCTGCGAGGGTAAGTTGATTTTGAGAGTTGGGGATGAGAACGTCGCCTTTGACGTTCGACAGTCACTGAAACACCCCAAGTCTGCTGATGACTCCGTGTACTTTATTGATACCATCATGGAGCATGTTGGTGAGTTTTTCAGGGAGATATGTGGAGGATCTTCCTCCAATACTCAGATTCTCGATAGGGATATTCTAGAGATTGAGATGGTTGCCATGACCGATCAGTCAACGGAAGATGACGCCGAGTCACATCATCCTGAGTCTGAAGTGTCTGCTGAGATCGTACGTGACGATCCGATGGACCGACCTTCTATCGAAAGCCCCCCTCCTTCCTTAGAGCTTAAGGAGTTACCTGCCCATCTGGAGTACGCGTTTTTGGATGAAGAGAGGAAGTTGCCGGTTATTGTTGCATCTGCTTTGACGGAGGATGAGAGAGAAAGATTGTTGAGGGTGCTTCGAGAGCACAAGGAGGCCATTGCATGGAAGATTATCGACATAAAGGGTATCAACCCTTCGTTTTGCACGCATAAAATCCTCATGGAGGATAATTATAGAACAGTCGTTCAGCCGCAGCGGCGGCTTAATCCGAAGATGTAGAAGGTCGTGAAGAAGGAGATTATCAAACTCCTTGATGCGGGGATCATCTTCCCGATTTCTGATAGTTCGTGGGTTAGTCCAGTCCAAGTGGTTCCTAAAAAGGGTTGCATGACTGTCGTCACCAATGAGAGGAACGAGCTCATTCCCACTAGGACTGTGACCGGTTGGAGAGTCTGAATCGATTACCGCAGACTGAATGATGCCACGAGGAAAGACCACTTTCCTCTACCCTTCATTGATTAGATGTTGGAGCGTTTGGCAGGTCAGCAGTACTACTGCTTCTTAGATGGTTTCTCCGGGTACTTTCAGATTCCTATTGCTCCCAATGACCAGGAGAAAACCACGTTTACCTGCCCATACGGTACATTTGCCTGTCGACGTATGCCGTTTGGACTGTGTAACGCTCCAGCCACATTTCAGAGGTGTATGGTGGCTATATTTCATGACATGATCGAGGACTCCATGGAGGTGTTCATGGACGATTTTTCTGTATTTGGGAGCTCTTTCGATCGGTGTCTCTCCAACCTTGAGAAGATGTTGGCCCGATGCATTGACACCAACCTAGTTCTTAACTGGGAGAAGTGTCACTTCATGGTACGCGAGGGCATCGTTTTGGGGCATCGTATTTCGAGTGCGGGGATAGAGGTCGACCGAGCGAAGGTCAATACCATCTTTAATCTTCCCCCGCCCACTCCCGTGAGATCCATCTGGAGTTTTCTGGGTCATGCTGGGTTCTATCGCCGGTTCATTAAAGATTTTTCTAAGATTGCGAGACCCTTGACCAAACTCTTGGAGAAGGATGCCCCGTTTGTGTTTTCTGAGCAGTGTGTCGAGGCGTTTGATCTTTTAAAAGACAAACTCGTTAACGCCTCGATCATGATTGCTCCCGACTGGTCGCTTCCTTTTGAGTTGATGTGTGATGTGAGCGACTTCGCAGTCAGAGCGGTTCTTGGACAGCGGAAGGATAAACACTTCCACCCGATTTACTATGCGAGCCGGACCCTGAATGGTGCACAGGAGAGTTACACCACCACCGAGAAAGAGCTTTTAGCTGTGATGTTTGCATTTGATAAATTCAGGTCCTACCTTGTTCTGTCCAAGACGATTGTGTACACGGATCATTCTGCCATTCGTTATCTCTTTAGCAAACAGGATGCTAAGCCACGTCTTATCCGTTGGATCCTTTTGCTTCAAGTGTTTGATATCGAAATCCGTGATAAGAAGGGGGCCAAGAATGTGGCGGCCGATCATCTTTCGCGTCTTGAGGGATCTGAGTTAGGAGAGCCGGGGGTCAGGATTAATGACCACTTTCCGACAGAAAGTCTTATGTTTGTTTCGGCTCAGGATGAGGGTTTCCCATGGTTCACCGACTTTGCGAACTATCTTGCTGACGGGTACTACCCGAAGATGTCTTACCAGCAAAAGAAGAAATTCTTTGCTGATGTTAAGTTTTACCTGTGGGATGACCAGTTGATCAGGAGGTGTGTTGACGTTAAGGAGAGATGGCAGATTCTGAGCCATTGCCATGTTGGACCGACAGGAGGTCACCACGGTGCGAGTTTGACGGCAAAGAAGGTGTTTGATTGTTGATTCTATTGGCCTTCGATTTTTAAGGATGCGCACGCGTTTGTGAGGAGTTGTGATCGTTGCCAGCGGGTCGGCAACATTTCTTCGCGAAATGAAAATCCCCAGAATGCTATTCAGGTTTGTGAGGTTTTTGATGTTTGGGGCATTGATTTCATGGGACCGTTTCCATCTTCGTGTGGGAACAAGTATATACTCGTGGCGGTTGATTATGTCTCGAAGTGGGTTGAGGCCAAGGCCTTACCCACTAATGATGCCCGAGTTGTACTCCGTTTTCTCAAGAGCCTTTTTGCTCGTTTTGGTGTCCCGAAGGCGTTGATCAGTGATAGAGGAAATCACTTCTGCAATGCGCAGATGGAGAAGGCGTTGCGTTGCTATGGGGTCACCCATCGGCTTGCAACCGCCTGTCACCCACAGACTAGTGGGCAGGTAGAAGTGAGTAACCGGGGGATCAAACATATTCTTGAGAAAATGGTTGGTTCGAATCGTCGGGATTGGTCCGACAAGCTGGATGACGCGTTGTGGGCCTTCCGTACAGCCTACAAGACTCCGACTGGTTCCACACCGTTTCGGATGATTTATGGGAAGGCCTGCCACCTGCCTGTTGAGTTAGAGCACCGTGCTTCTTGGGCCCTACCGAGGGTCAATTTCGATATGTTTGCCGCAGAGAGCACACGTTCCACCAGTTGCACGAGTTAAAGGAGCTGAGAGATCATGCCTATGCACAGTCGTTTAGGTACAAGGAGCGGACGAAGGAACTGCACGATAGGAAGTTGAAGGGTAGCAAGTAGTTCAAGTGTGGGGATTTGGTTTTATTGTATAACTCCCGGTTGAGGTTATTCCCAGGAAAGTTGAGATCCCGATGGTCGGGACCGTTTACGGTAACTGAGGTCTTCCCGTACGGCACTGTCGAGATAGAGGATAAAGGCGGGAAGTTTAAGGTGAATGGTCACAGACTGAAGCACTACATAGGAGAGCCGGTAACTGATCAGACGGTCGAGGTATTCTACCTTGACGCGCTCTTCGAGACTTAGACGCGATGGATGCACACTCGGGAGACTGCCCGAGTTGTAGAGTTTGTATTTATGTATTTGTTCGATGCTATCTGTTTTCTTTGTTTTTTCTATTTCAGGTTGTTCCAAGACGAAACTGCTCGTACTCAATCTCCATTCGAGTCGGTCGATTTAAGGAGTATCCTATATATATAAAAAAAACAAAAAAAATTTTTTATTTCTTTATGTTTTTGTTTTCCGTATTGTACGCCGCTACATGCAAGCGATTTTGAGTTTTGCAGGTTATATTATGTGCATGGTAGCTATGGTGGCGTTGTGGAACAGGTTCTCCCGAGGTTGCGGCCGCGAATGAAATTTTATACGGTCGTTTGGATACTACTCAGCTTTTGAAGATTCTGCACACAAACCAGGGGAGTAACCCGTTCTTTGTTTTTACTCTTGTATACTTTTTTTTTATTTTCTGTTTTATTTTTTTTTATTTTATTTCTTTTCCTTATACTCATCGAGGATGATTTTGTTCTAAGTGTGGGGATGGGGTTTATTTTACTTAGTTGTAGAAAATTTTTTTTTAAAAAAAATAACAAAATAAAAATAAATAAATAAATAATTTGAAAAATTTAAAAAATAGTCCCTTGAAATTTGTTTCCTCTACGTTAAACAGGAAATGATATTATTACCGAGTAATGGTTATTTTATAAATTCTTGGTGGTTTCAAAAATATATATATAATAAATAAGAACATTGCCCATTAGACCCGCACGTAATGTATGGTAACCGAACGGTTTAGACTCAGTAATCGTGTGTCGGTAGGCTCAGCCTTTGAGAATGAAAGGGCGGTTTGGTTGTTGACCTAATTGAACCTCTTAAATAGCCTGACTATAGTGGGAAACATCTTAGGGGTTTTGTTTGCTTAACTAAGCTCGTGACAGGACTGGAATGAAAAGCCGGGTCATACTCAAGTCTCGAGTCACATGATCGTCTGTATATATTAGTTGTTTAATCTTTTGTATTTGTTTCTGTTCATGCAAAAGCCATGTAATATGAGTATCAAAAAAAAAAAATTGCAAAAAGCCAAAAGGCAGAAAAAGAAATAAAAGAGATGCATTTGTAATTGCGTGCACTTGAAAGAGAGCTAGAGTTTATAGCTTATACATAAATAAAATGTTTAATCATGTGGCAAAAGGTTTAAGTCAAGTTGGGGTGGCTCGGCCCGGTAAAACCATAATGGAATTGGTGAAGTGGCAGCAGGGCTTTTAGGTGTGGGTTCCACTTAGTCATACAAATTAATAGAATTGCCACGCCTTATTTGCCTCGGTAAGTATTAGGGGCATGGGTTTAAAGTGGAAGCAATACCGGCAATCAACCTGATCTGGCTTATTAGGTGAAAGTTGGAAGGGGTAACGGGTCACTTGTTATAATACTTTAAAAAAGAAGAAGAAAAAATATTAATAATAATAGTAAATAAATAAAACCAAGAGTTATCAGTTGAACTCGGGTATGATCCTGTGTAATATTCTTTTTCAGGGACGAAAAAGTCTTAAGTGTGGGGATATTTGATGTGTTGTAAAACACTCGTATTTTCCGCACGTTTTATCTACGTATTATATCATATTTTATATGTTTTAACTCGTTTTAGATAGGTTTTACATACATTTATTAATCTTGTAGGTTTTGGGTGAAAGAAAGAAGAAAACCGGGACTTTTCAAGCATTCTACGAGCCTTTTTACGCATACAAGTTCAAGACAAAGCTCAAGGCCCCACCCGTATGCATCATGGAGGCCCAAGACCATATTATATTATAACATAAAAAAAAATAAAAAACCCTAGGCACACAGCAAGTTCCGATCGGGATTTCAAGCAGAAAGAAAAAAAGTTTTGTGGAGCTAGGGTTGGAGCTTGTGGCGGCTAGGGAAGGAAGAAGAATGCAAGGACAAGTCTCGGGATCACACCATCAATTTTACAGCCAAGGAGCAGCCCGGAATCAATCAATATCCTTCCATCTTTTACATTGTTCATCATATTATTTTACTTGTTCAATTGACTACATAGTTTTGCAATTGTGTTAGAGATTGACTTGTTTATGATTGTTATTGATTGTTGGATGATTGTTAAGATGTTTGGTATGAGTTTAATGATGTGTTTATTAATTGTTCATGGCTGTCCAAATAATATGAGAGGCTAATCTTGCTAGTTCTACCTAGGAAAGATGAAAATTGTTAGTGTTTGATAGGTTTTATGGATTGTTTGATTAATAGACTTGAATTGCTATTGTAAAGTTTGATTTAGACATGAAATAGGTTGTGTTTAAGGGCTGGAAATTTTGGTGATTCATTGCATAAACCCTGTGTGTTGATTGATTAGTTTTGTATTGATTGATCGGTGCATTGTTTGATTCTAGACTTTGTGTTTAGGGTTTGTTTGCGGTAGGAACAATCGTAGGGTTTTGTTGCGTTATTATTTGGATTAAGTACAGCGGTTAAACACCTTCTTTGAGACCGAGAGGTGATAGGAAGTTAGGGTTGTCTCATTACCTTTGCATGCTAGAATAAGGATTGCGCGAGAGCGAGTTCGTTTCTTGTCAGGTTTAGGTGTTTTGAGCGACTAGTTGATCTATTTTGGTTTAAGTTGAATTGTTCCTCTATCCTTGGTTGTGAAGTATTCAATACCATTAGGGTCGAGTGTTGGTGAGACCGAGAGGTGATCTAGCATTAGAACACGTTAGCAATTGTTTCCCGGTTTGGTCGTTTTAGGCGATTTTGAGTAGTTTAGGCTTGTTGTGTGAGACCGAGAGGTAATCCAGTGAGCCCGAGCGATCCTTAGTCGTGTCATCTTTAGGGACCGGTGTCTAGATATCATTCAATCCATTAGCTTGTTAGGCTTACAATTTGATTCAGACCTAGGTAGACGTTTTCTCCATCCTAAGTTAACACAGTTAGTTTTCCGTTAAGATTTCTATTTTTGGTAAGTTTTGTCAGTCAGTCTAGTTAGTTCAGTTAAGTATTTAAAACTCAAAAATCAATATAATTATTATTCTAAGGTAGGTCTTGTCTAGGGTTAGTGATCTTTAGCGTTCTGACGTGTCCACGTGTTCGATACTCGGACTTCCTAAGTCTATACTACTTGCGATCGGTACACTTGCCGGTTGTGTGTGGTTTTAGGATTTTCGTTTTAATATTAAAGCTTAGTTGTGAGGGTCATATTTATAGGGTTATTGGACACACATCAGTAGGCTATGGGTGAAAGAAAGAAAAAAACCGGAATTAACGAGGAGCTTACGGGTCTTTTACACATATGATTTGATGACAAAGCTCAAGGCCCGGCCCGGTTACATATTGGAAAAGCCCAAGCCTACATTATAATATAATATACAAAAAGTCTCCCTCATTAGTTCCGATCGGACCAGCATCCAAGAAAAAAGAAAAGAAAAGCTAGGGTTCTAAGGTGGTGGCGGCTAGCGAAGAAGAAGAAGAAGGCAAGAACCAAAGCTCGGGATCATTCACCATCGTTTTTCACAGCCAAGTGTAGCCCGGAACATCTCCATATCCTTTCTTTTTAAACAATATTCATCATCTTTATTATACTTGTTAAATTGATTAGTAGTTTCGCAATTGCTTGAGATATTGACTTGTTATTGATTATTGCTGATCATTGAATGATTGTTAAGATGATTGGTATGAGTTATATGATGTTTTTCATGAGTATTAACTGCTGTCCAAATATGATTAGAGGCTAAACTTGTCGGTTCTACCTAGGAATGATGATAATTGCAAGTGTTTGATGAGTTTTATGAATTGTTTGATTAATAGACTTTAGTTGTTCTTGTAAAGTTTGATTTAGACATGAAATAGGTTGTATTTAAGGGCTGGAAATTTTGGTAATTCATTGCTTAAACCTCTTGCGTTGGTTGATTAGTTTTGTATTGATTGATCGGTGCTTGTTTAATTCTAGACTTTATGTTTAGGGTTTGTTTGCGGTAGGTACAACCGTAGGGTTTTGTTGCGTGAATTTGTGGTTAAAGTACAGCGGTTAGACACCTTCTTAGAGACCGAGAGGTGATAAGAAGTTAGGGTTGTCTCATGGCCTTTGCATGCTAGAATAAGAATTGCGCGAGAGCGAGTTCGTTTCTTGTCCGGTTTAGGTGTTTTGAGCGACTAGTTGATCTATTTTGGTTTAAGTTGAATTGTTTCTCTATCCTTGGTTGTGTAGTATTCATTACCATTAGGGTCGAGTGTTGGTGAGACCGAGAGGTGAGTAAACATTAGAACACGTTAATAATTGTTTCCCGATTTGGTAGTTTTAGCCGATTAAGAGTAGTTAAGGTTTGTTGAGTGAGACCGAGAGGTGATCCAGTGAGCCTGAGCGATCCTTAGTCATGTCATCTTTAGGAACCGGTATCTAGATATCATCCAATCCATTTGCTTGTTAGACCTACAGTTTGATTCAAACATAGGTAGATGTTTTTCTCCATCCTATGTTAGCACGGTTAGTTTATCGTTAAGTTTTCTATTTTTAGTAACTTTTGTCAATCTGTCTAGTAAGTCCAGTTAAGTCATTAAAACTCAAAAATCAATTAAATATTATTCTTAGGTAGGTCTTGTCTAGGGTTAGTGATCGTTAGCGTTCTTACGTGTCCTCGTGTTCGATACTCGGACTTCCTAGGTCTATACTACTTGCGATCGGTACACTTGCCGGTTGTGTGTGGTTTTAGGATTTTTGTTTAAATTTAAAGCTTAGTTGTGAGGGTCATTTTTTTAGACATATACGAGGCACATCAAATATTTCGGTTGTATCTCTAACTTGTAAATTTCTTATAGGCCGTAGCCAGTTTCAAGGCTCTGTATGACGAAAACGTAGCCAGCATAGAGAAGGAGCTTGCCAAGTACCGCGCCGGGATATCCTTAATGGACAAGCTGATCATGGATCTTCAGGCTGAAAAGGGGACCTTGGAGGATAAACTAGCTCTTGCTGATATCCGAACTCAGGAGCAAGTGGTTGAGGTTACCGAACAGGCCAAGATGTGGTTAGCAAAGCATTGTTAATGGCCAGGATCTAGATTGTTGAGGAGGCCGAGGATGCTGCCTTTGACAGGTCCAGTTGGAATGTAGCTTTGTGGAAAAAGACATTGGACGGGTTTGGTGACGAAGGTGAGGATGCTGGAGGCGAGATGGGAAATGAGGATGCTGTGACGAGTAGGACTAAAGAGGATGCTCTGGAGATCAAGGGTGCTGGTGATGGCGACGTAGTTGAAGCGAAGGAGTAGGTGACGACAATGGGCGATGAAGGATATGAAGACAAGGCCGAAGGCCATTTTTATGAAGTTTTTATGGTTTTTGTTGATGTTTTTATGTGAACAATAGTAGCTGTAATCCTCAGGATCGGTGATCCTTAAGACAATTATGAAAGGTGGTTAGGGTGGAGGGATCCTTTGTTTTGGGGATGAAACCTTAATCGCCTTTCTCTTTTAAATTTCTCCATGAACTTTGATGTAGCTTGATCCAGGTGGATGGTGTACGTTTTGCTGGTGAAGCCCGGATCACCTTTTTATCTTGCTTATAATAATATAACTTCTTCTGGTTTCAGCCTTATAATTTGTGTTACTAAGGTAGAGGATTCTCAATCCTTAGAACTGTTCGATTCAAGACATATACCTGTTTAAAATAAATCATCAAAAGAAAATATAATCGTTAGAAAAGTTGGATTTAAATCCAACTATCTTGGGGACAAGCCCAATATAACGTGGGGACAAGCCCAATAATACGTGGGGACAAGCCCAATAAAACATGGGGACAAACCCAATAATACGTGGGGACAAGCCCAATAAAACGTGGGGACAAGCCCAATAAGTGCGAGCGACGAGCCAATCCTTGGCGTTGGCCCAAGTATACACGGTGACTAGCCTAACCGGCGTTGACCTTAACTTGTGTATATGGTACGTCTACCATTTAATTTGTAGGATCCAAGGTATGATCTTTAGCCATGAAATTGTCAGCCACGTATAGTGCATTGGTCCCACAGCCTCCATTCATACCCGGATAATCGTGCGCTTTAGGTGAGGGTGTGGAAACCCTAATTCGGGAGATAAGGTGAAAACCTTATACATTTGGCGACAGGGCCGCTTAAACTTAGGAGAGAGTTGGCCAACCCATTTTTTCCACTTGAGGGCCCTATTGCTCGGCATTTCGGATGCTTTATATACTTGACAAAACAAAATTTTAACGAAATGGAAATAAGTATGAATATAAAGTAAGATTTTACCAGATTTAGGATTGAAGTAACTGACTAGGATCCAATATCCTGATTAATAAAAATATTTTTTCAAATGAATTGCATTCCAAGCCCTTGGGAGTAAGTCACCTTTCATATTCAACAGACGATATGCCCCTTTTCCTGCTTTAGCTTCAATTAAATAAGGACCTTCCCATTTGGGTGCTAACTTCCCGTCAGCAGGATTAGTTGTATTTCAAAACTCCTTTCGAAGAACTAGATCTCCCACTTCAAATCTTCTAATTCTGATATTCTTGTTATATGCACCAGCCACCTTTTGTTGATAGGCGGCCATTTTAAATCTTGCTTAATCTCTAAGTTCTTCAGCAGTATCCAGGTCTTGGACAAGATTCTCGTCGTTCGTCTGAGGATCACGGATGCTTGTCCTGGCTGTTGGATACACCATTTCGGTAGGGATCACTGCTTCAGCTCCAAAGACTAATGAGAAAGGTGTTTGTCCTGTGGCATTCATTGGAGTCGTCCTATCTGCCCAAAGAACATAGGGTAGTTCCTCAGCCCATTTGCCTTTCTTGGTTCCAAGTTTTTTCTTCAAGTTGTTGATGATTATCTTGTTGCTTGATTATGCTTAGCCATTTGCTTGTGGATGGATTAGTGTTCTTAGAATCCTGGAGAATAATGCTCTGCCCCTGTATGGTTGCCACAATCTCTTTCGTGAAATTACTTCAGCACTTCTTGGATCTCGGATCCTTTGATGCACCTTAAATATGGACCTGCAAGGGATTTCTTATACAGCATATTATGTACGATAGTATATTGGGATACCTTAGCTTTAAAGCTTTGGGGTTCTCTTCTTTTGGGATTTCTCTATCTTGGATATACTTCATTATCGGAAGGATCCAAGATGAATGATCAAGAGGATGATCCTCAGGATCCATGTGTAGATTTCCGTTTATTTCCATTGCTTGGAATTCCTCAATTGTAGGGGATAAAACGTGGATGATAGGAATTTTTATGTTCTCTGGGAGCTTCAAGGCTGAAGTTAAGTTTGCTAAGGCGTCAGCCCCAGCATTTTCTTCCCTTGGTACTTGTGTAATATTAAAATAGTCGAAAGATCCTGCAAGATCCTTTACTATATCTAAATATTTAATTAATTTCTCACCTTTGACTGCATATGAGCCATTAAAGTGATTAGCAATTAATAATGAATCTACAAAAATTTGAAGATATCTGATTCTCATACCTTTGGCTAGTTGTATACCTGCGATGAGTGCCTCATATTCTGCCTCGTTGTTAGTGGCTTGGAATTCACAAGCTATCGAATGGATTAGTATGTCCCCCTATGGCGATTTTAGTAGTATACCCAACCCCATTCCTTTGACATTGGATGCTACATCAGTGAATAGTGTCTAAGGATCATTGGTTTATTCAAGCTATTGAACTTCAAGATTGGCTTGTTCTTCTATGTCACTACTGAAATCAGCCACAAAGTCTGCTACTGCCTGTACCTTAATCGCATTTCTAGGCTCATATTGAATATCATACGCACTTAGTTTCACATCCCACTTGGCCATTCTACCCGACATTTCCGGTTTTCTAAGTACATTCTTTATGGGACAATTAGTTTTTACAATAATAGTATGAGTTTCAAAATAATGCCTTAACTTAGTTGGAGCCATGATTAGAGCAAGAATAAGTTTTTCTAAATGAGAGTACCTGTACTCGGCATCGAGGAGAATTTTACATACTGTTAGGGTGTAGGTTCCCAGTCGGATCTACACGAGATATCGCGTTCTACGTAGGTGCGGAATCCCTATGTAAGACGTTACGAGTATAGAAAACAATACGATTAACACACGATACGATAATCAAACACGTTGTATACCAACCTTAAACACGTGATACGAAGATCACTTGATTACAGACTCTCTCTCACGAATACTCTCTGTAAAACTGAATGTTAATTAATTTTTTACTAATAAGCCGTAACAGATGGCTTATATAATCACGACAACTTCGCCTGGCATGTTCAGGCGAAGTTGTCACTAACTTCGCTTGTCTAACAAGTTCGCCCATATCAGCGAACTTGTTAGCAACTTCGCTTATACAAAACATAAAACATTACAAACACGATTACAGACACTAGACACTGAACTACTGACATCATGCACCAACAGACCCCCCCTTGGCAGTAGCTTCATCTCTTTAGCTTCAAACACGTGTCTTGTAATCTTCAATCTTCTATCTTCAAGCATGCACTCCTTCTCGAACACAAACCGAGACAACTCTTTGATATTTCCTCGCTTCGTCTTTCCAAGCAGGAATATAAAAGATTTTCTTCTCATTGAGCACCTGCAGATCAGCTTGCGATAAGTTTACCAAGTGCATCGGATCGTAAACTCTTAGCACCTCTTGTTCATCCTCGTCTTCCATCACTGCCTCAGCTGTCTCACAATCTACAAACCACCACTTTAGGTCTTTAAGCACATCCTTGGGCATTAGTTTCATCGGTACTTCTTTAAGGCACCGGATCGGTTTATACTTCATGACCATCCAAGGCTTTCCATCAGCTCTCAAACCTCTATCCTTGTCTTCAACAAGTTTTCCCTTCTGTGGTTTTAACAGCTCAAATTTCTTCTCTTTTATACTTTCTTTCCATACAATTTTCCCAATGACTCTAGCCATATTATCGTCACTTCGATTGATTAACCCCAATCTGGCTAAGTCTTTCACCTCACATTCCGGCAGTGTATTCAACGATCTTAACATCCTTCTAAAGTACTGAACACCGTCATACCTTTTAATCACGAAGAGCCTCAACTGCTCATCATATATCCAGCAAATAATCCCTTTCTTCGCTTCAGCATAGCCTTTAATGTTGTAAGTCTTCTTAAACATTGTAGGGACCGCCGGTTTCTTCATTTTGACGAACCACTGAGCATAGCCTTCCTTCCATCTAGGCTGCTCTTCCCATTCAGTCTCATCATTCCCAATCCGTTGACTCAAATCTACGTTCTCGACTTGCGGTATCTCATGCTCCACGTTCTCCTCTACTATCTCTCCCTCTTCTATCTCTGTATCCATCACAATCTCTTCACCAATTTTCTCTATCACGTCACTCGGTAGAATATCATCATCACCAACCAAACCATCATCCATCTCCTCTACGTCCACCACCACCACATCATCACCACCAGCTGCAGATGTCGACCCCCCCTGAGTTGTGGAAGTTCCAAGAGCTTGAGTAGTTCTTGGTAGCTCACCACCTGCATCTTTCGACGCATTGGGATCATCGTCTCTATCATTCCTTCTCTTGGTCCTTAACTCGTCGCCTTTACAGCTCGTCTCCCCCTGAGATGCCAAGAACTCCTTGAAAGCATCTATGATTTTTCCATGTTGTACTAGGAGGGACGACTGCATCTGATTCTCTGCAACTAGGCGTTGAATAGCCTGGGTCTGGATAAGATTCACCCTTGATTGTTCTGCCACGACCCGTTCAAGTGCTGCTATTCGTTCTGAGTCTGAGAGGGTTGCATCGAAATCGAACCTCATATGTGATATGTCTTGAGTGTACTGAGGAGGGATTTCCGATGTCACCGGGACCTCAGAAGTAGAAATAGACGTAACCGCAGGTGGTATCGTCATTGATAACCCTGCATTGGCCACAACAGTCGACTCTATAAATTGTGCCACGACCTCCGATGGAGTAACGGTCGGAGGCGGCAATGAAACGATCTCAGGAGCCGAAAGTTGGAAAGTAGTGGGTGGGAGGCCAAAAGTAGATGAGGTAACCACCACTGGAACACCCGTAGCGCTTGGTCTCGTAACCTGTAGTGATGAGGGAACCATTGTCATACCGGATAGTGCTGGTGGAGTGAAACGTACCACCCTAGAGCTCTCACCGGCTCCTGATCCTGCACCTATCCGTTCCCTTCTTGACCTCCTTATCAACTGTTGTACCTCTTCCTCATAGTCTGACTCGTCATCATCATCTGTTCTCTTTCTTTTCCCATGTAGTCTTTCTCGAGTCACCATAATCCTTCTCGCCTCTGCCACTTCATCATCAGAATCTGAGCCAGCCACCGTTGTAGCTGCCCTAGTAACATGCACAGTCGAAGCACGTTCAACTGGGACCTGAACGTTCTCCTCTGGATCCACCCGATCCATATCAAAGAAGCCTTGACCACCAAATTCTGCATCAAGGTCCACGTTCTCATCCGGTGACACAACAGGAGCAGCAGGTATAGCTTGAGGTGCTCCTGCCTGTTGTGGTGCCGGGTCCCTAAACTCATCCCCACGAGCAGGCACATACCCCGGGTTGATTAAGTACTCAAAGAGTGGAGTATGGCGAGGATGAAGCTCAGGTTTGCTCCTCGCACTGGAGGATCGACATTGGGCGAAGATCCGTTTGTTCACACTCTCAACGTAACGGATCGGACGGCGCTGAGGAAGCGTTGGAGCAACATGATTCAAGATCATTTGAAGGAATCTTGGATACATGATGAATCGCTCACGCGCCATCGCTCTTCGTTGACGATCAATCTCGTAAAAGACCATCTGACTAAAGCTGAATCACTTGTTGTATGTCAGAGCAGTCATTGCTGACTGCATGGTCGCGCCCATGCCATCAGTGCCCGCCTTTCTCCCTGACATGCATACTATCATAACATGCATGAGAAAGCGCCACTGGTCAAGCAGAAAACCCTTCCTCCTCTGCGAATCCCCCAAGGGACCAGAGTATCCCATCCTTAAAAACGCTCCATCACGGAAAGGAGCTACAAACTCGGTTGGGTCATCCCTTGTCTCGTTCCCAAATCGTAATGCCGCCCGGATTTGTTCAGAAGAGAACTGAACAATCTGACCGTTGACTGTTGCGCGCATCACCGGGGGCTCGACTCTACAGTCGTATTCCACGGTCTGCCAGAAATCCTCAATGTTGGGTAAGGATATCGGCAGAGTTGTTGTAATGGCGTGGAATATCCTCGAGCGTAACAGAAATGTGATGATTTCGCGGAAATCATCAACTCCGCTCGCTTCCGGGTCTAAGGTGATATACATGTTGTGACCCGGGAAGAACTGTCTTTGTTGATCACCTCCGTCATCACCGCCTGCACCACCTGCTCCAGCAACAGCAGCCATATCTGCAACAAACAGGTTTAAGTTAGATAAACGTCAAAGCGAATCACAAGTTCGCCTGTTACCATGAGCGAAGTTGTGATCAATACTGTATAGGCGAAGTTAAAGGTGAGGCGAAGTTGGGAAACAACTTCGCTTCAACTTGAACTTCGTCTGATAACTGTTATGTAAAATGGTCCAGGCGAAGTTAATGAGAACTTCGCCTAATCACAACATCGCCTCATAAGATAAGCCTCAAGCGAAGTTAAACCTCAGGCGAAGTTACGGATAACTTCGCCTAAACTGTAACTTCGCCGAATTCGAATCGGCAACAGATAGGTTTTTCCAACGAGGTGAATCGGGTCAATTTAGAGATTGTGGACTCCGTAAAACTTGATTTTATGAAGATTTGGACGTTTAGGTTGATTACTACCACGTAAAAACACGTTTGAAATCGGGTGTTTAAGGTTTCGAAACACGAGGTTGTTAATCGGGTCGATACGACCTCTGAAAAACATTAATGAACGAGATTATATGAGTCGATTACCCTACACACCTTTAATCGGACTCGAAATTTGAACAAGAAACACGGATGAATCGAAGTTGTAAGTTCGCCTAGGTTTCTGTGAGTATAAGTTCGCTGGGTTTTGAAATAAATGAACAGTTTGACTATAAAACTTCTTTATATAGGGTCAAAACTTTACAGGCGAAGTTGTGGATAACTTCGCTTATTGCAGGCGAAGTTAGGCACAACTTCGCCGGTATTAAAATTTTCAAAACAAACCCCTATAATTTGAACAATTTGCAATTAAGTTAGAAAACATCCTTTAAAGCGTTAAATGATACGATCAAGACCAAGTAACCAGGTATAAAATCAAACAATTACAAAAGTAACAAAAATTTGAAAAATTAAAGTACACGGGATCAAATTTCAGTCTCGACAGGGACTACCATGTTTTAGAAAAGATCCGAACAGGAATCATACTAATTTCGTGACTGTCACACAGATCTGTGTTCAGCTGTATTATGACATAAAGAAACAGGTTGTAAGCAGGTAATCTACTTAAAATGGTTTTCATCGTTTCTGTGATACGAGTTAGGTTCAATTAAGCTCAAAACTTAAGTGGGCAACAACTCAGAGATTATGATGCCTCCTATCTATTCTCAAGGCGTATTTGGCTTTCCCCAAGTCACCCCGAAATGACCTCGACCCGTAGTGTCTGATTAAGTAGTAATTACTCTTCGATCTTAGACTCTGCTTCCCGTTCACCTTCTTGTGTCTTGATTGAGAATCATTAACCTTATGAACTCAAGAAAATTTTTTTTTTTTAATCTAACATGTATATACACAACTTCAAGTAGAAAATAACTGCAAGTCCCGAATCTGGATCACTGCAGTGTCTTGACACGCTATCTTCACGGGAATCAGAACACTCACGGGCTCGTGTATGACTGGGTAATCGCTTTTCTGCCTATCATTCGGAAAGATATGTATGAAGACAAGCACAACTCTTAAGGAGTTTTCACAAAAAATCGAGTAGATTTAGTTAGTATCAATTCTACTTTTACGCACCATAAAAAGCTACCATGACATACAATGACTGTTCTAAAGTCTTTTAGGCCTTATAACTTCACTAGTTAAGCACACAGAATCAGTATATCTATCACTTTCCAAGGTTAGATTAATTTTCTGTTAAACATAGTAAAGTAACTTCTTACGAAGTAGTAGACTTGAAAAGTAATTTCATCTCCCGAAAAGAAAAAGAAACAAAAATGTTAATTTCAATCGCCCCGACCAAATCAAAGTTTTCAGGTTAACGGCTATCCCGAAGATCCAATGGATCAGCTGGACCGACCACATACTAGTATGTGTCCTTCTAACTAAGTATGATCGACTAATTTTCAGCGAAAGAATGAAAACTCATCATAAACCGCCCCGGTCACTTTCAGTCATCTGGTTAATGGCTATCCTCATATTCTACAAGTAGAAATGAGGACCAAACATATCCTAAGACATGTCCTTCAAACTGAGGCAACCGACATAATTCTAAGCGATAGTGACGTTTTTTTTTTTATTTTTTTTATTTTTTTTATATAACACAAACACAAAGCATGGTTACTCGGGATTTATCATCCCATTCAGCTCAACAAGGTTTTGAAATCTAGTTTTGTCAAACGCTTTCGTGAATAAGTTAGCGAAATTATCTAACGTGTCAACCTTCTCGAGCACAATCAGTTTCTTCTCAGCACAATCCCGTATAAAATGATGACGTATGTCAATATGTTTAGTTTTACTGTGCTTTAAGGGATTGTTAGTTACTGAGATAGCAGCTGTGTTATCAATGCAAATAGGAGTAAGTGAGAAATTCAGACCATAGTCGCGCAATTGTTGTTGAATCCAAAGAACCTGGGAGCAGCAGTTGGATGCTGCCATGTATTCTGCCTCACAGGTTGAAATTGCGACTGAAGTCTGCTTCTTGCATTGCCACGACACCAATCTGCCACCAAGAAACTGACATCCACCAGTTGTAGATTTTCGACTCTGATTGCACCCTTCATAATCAGAATCTGTGTAAGCGACTAGCTCCAAGTCTCCTCATCTCGGGTACCACAACCCCAGCTTCGGTTTGCCCTTGAGATACCGCAGTATCCTCTTCGCACCCTTCAAATGAGATTCTTTTGGGTTTGCCTGAAAGCGTGCACAAAGACAAACAGCAAACATTATATCAGGCCTAGAAGCAGTTAAGTACATTAAAGAACCTATAATAGCCCGATATTGGGTTGGGTCCACGTCTGCATCGTTGTCTGAATCAGCACCCAATTTGTGATTGACGCAGACTGGAGTATCATATGGAGTGCTGTCCTCCATCTTGAATCGTTGAGAACATCATGGACATACTTCGTCTGATGAATGAACATCCCGTCTTTCCTCTGATCAACCTGCAATCCTAAAAAGAAGGTTAGTTCACCCATAGCACTCATTTCAAATCTCTTCTTCATGACGGCCTCAAACTCCTGACACATGGCGACCTTTGAAGCAGCAAAGATAATGTCGTCCACGTAGACTTGCACCAGCAGAAAGTCGCTTCCTTTTCTCTTGAAGAACAACGTGCTATCAATCTTACCTCTTTCAAACTCATTCTCAAGCAAGTAATCGGATAACGTTGAGTACCAGGCACGAGGTGCCTGATGTAGTCCATACAACGCTTTACTTAGCTTGTACACGTGATCGGGAAAGTCAGGGTCAGGAAAACCCGGAGGTTGCTCAACGTACACAACCTCATCGACTTTACCATTTAGGAACGCGCTCTTCACATCCAACT